>NC_079540.1:9977095-10094595 GCF_003711565.1 Takifugu flavidus
TCTGCTGTCAGTAGAAATGATCAAACGCAGATATTTGCTGTGCTTTATAATAAACACTGGCATAAACCCACCGCACCAGGTCCCTCTCCATCTTAATTGGGACTTGAATGGATCGATGAAGCTTCAGCAGGTTTTCAACCCTTGACACGTCCTCACGTGTGAACCTGAGCTTCATCTGGTGGTTCAGCCCTTTATCACAATACACCCTCTGATCAGACATGGGTGTTTGTCCAAGTATAAAAGTCTTGTCATTGCTAGGCAACACTATAGTCTTAGAGTTTATTGTCATTAATAGCTCTGTTGTAACATTTTCAGTCAATTTGCAGTGGGATAAAACTCTCCCCTGGTTTTCCAGAGGGTTTCCATTGCTCAGTGGCTCTTTATCAATGTGCAAAGTTCATAATAAGGTCACCCAACGTGTCCCTCACCGCTCCTGCTCATCCTGTTGATCAGGAATTGTTTTTTAAAGAATCCCAGGGCCTGACCCCCAACAAGAAACAATGGCAGGAAAATCTCCCCTTTAACAGGAAGAAACCTTGAGCAGGACCAGACTGGCTAAAGGAGGAGAAAAAGGCAAAAGATAGAGTACAAAAAGACACAAGTCATATATGTAAATTCATCAATTACACTGAGAAGTCAAAGCTAGAGGTGGGTGGATCAGTGGGGTCAGAGGTCAGGAATCTGACTGAGCAGCTCTTGCAGCCCTGGAGTTTTGACAATGACAGCCTGTTGACGAACTGTTCAGTGGCAAAATCAGGATGTGACAGGCAGGTCATCAACGTCATCAGGTAATTTAACGGAACACCTTTAATATTGCAGGTGAGCTGGTCGCCAACATGGTCATTTGACCCAGGATGAATGCGACAACCATTTGAGAGTGCAGAAAGGCATGGGTTGATCTGGGACAACGCAGGATTTCCGTGCAGTGTGAAAGGGCATTAGGGGCCCAGACAGGATCCCTTCTCTTAATCCACAGCCAGTGACTGCTTGGCCACAGCTTTAATGGCTTTCCTCTAGACCACTGATCCCAAAGTCCTTAAGGAGCCTTGTGGTAGGACTGGCAACAAAACCTCTGGAGACTACGTCGACCAGCCACACCTCAACCTTCCAGCCTTCGGCTCAGGGTAACAAAGCTTTTTCCATTCAAAGACCTCCTCCATGGCATCCTCCCAAGGGTCATTCAGCTCGGTAAGGAAAGCACGCTGACGGGACTTAGACCAGAAGTTCAGGTCCAGTCATGGATTGGTTGGCGGGATACGAGTCATTAGTACAAGTCAGCTTGTGCTTCCCGGTGCCTTGTTCCATGTAGCCTGGGATCAGGGAGGTTGGTGTTAGGTTATCGCCCTCGGACAAATGAGATGATCTGTTCAAACGTGTCTTCGGTGTGGAACGACATGGTTTGGTGGCTACTCTTGGTCCTTGTGACTAGGACTAGTCACTATAGACCCTGGTTATGTCTCCAGGCGCGAGTCCTGAATAAGTCACGATGATTTTCATTTTTCTATTATGCTTTCCTTGTGTTTTCTCTCCCAAATATTGTCCATATTTGCTGCTCAAATGTGTTTGCTACCGCTTCTCTCCTCTGGTTCTGGTTCCTATCTGAAAGTATTTTTTTAACCATATGCAAGTTCTAATACAGCTTTTAATTGCTGAAAATGAAGCTGTTTTAAATTGGGCTGATGTTAATTGCATGAGGACTTTTAGCATTCTGCTGTAAACGGTTCTAATTTTACATTTGAGGGTATTCGTAAGCTCTTAAATGATATTTCATGATAGACCTTTGACTAATGTTTTATCCCTTTATATCCATTATGGGAGTCTGGAAAGCACACTGGGCTAATTGAGCTTTAAGACCTTCAGTTACTCTGTCATGGTGCCACATAAAATCCATCTTCCAGCATTTATCTTTATCAACCTTGTGGTGACAACGTTGGCGCCCCTGAAATGAAGCCCCCCGGCTTCACCTGCAGGCTCCCTGCATCTTCTTGTTATAACTGAGCAAATGTTCAGCTGATGTTCGCTGTCCTGCCTGTCAGAGTTGGAACCTGCTCCTGACTCTGAGCGGCTGCCATATGGCATAGCGACGTTCATTAGCACATGACTGGTAAAGCGGATGTGTGTATGTGATAAACCAGTTTCCTGTGCAATGATGTCCTGTCCCCAGACAAGGATGGATGTCTGTGCAGAGGGTGGGGAAGAGCTGCCATTCTTCATCACTGGGACAAGGTGGGACAGTTTACTGCTGACTACCACTTTGGTAGCCACAGTGTGTCCAGTGGTGAACTGGGGAGTGTTTTCTGTCTATAATGTTCTGTTGGGTAATATGTTGTCTTGTGCTACTACTTCAAAGATGCTGTTGGCCTTGAGGTGATGGCAGGGACACAGAGGCAGGCCCATTTATTTATCACCCACATTTCATGGACCATGAACCTTCCGTTCAAGTTTGGTCGGGAGTTTTCATGGTGGTAAATATTCTAGACTTACGGCGCTCCCAGACGTTATGGGTGTTATTATTGATGCACCCTGAGAGGTTCTGCTTAATTAACTTTAGCTTTAAGACTTTAATAAGTAACCCATCACTACTGCATTACTTTTTATTACAAATGATTGCAATTATTAATTTTTCCGCATCTAAATATCTTTTGGCAGAGCAATTAGTGCTTTGCTAATGGATGAGCTGCATGAATAACATTAAAATGATGTTTTATGATATTTTTTAATGCTTTTTCAGCATCTTTTTCATGTCCTTGTGTCTCTGTTGCATCTGTGTCCTTCCATTCTTCACACCCCAACTGTCCTCACAGACAGCTGATGTTGTTGGCGTGTCAGCACTATAGTGACTTTTTAGGTGCAGGCAGCAGCTCCTATAGGAATCTCTCTCTGTCAGTGTGTGTGTGTGTGTGTAAGAGAGAGAGAGAGAGAATGTGAAAGTGCACATTGATTGTGCAGTTAGAGCATTTTCACTGAATGTGTTCCGTGTAAATTACCTGCTGCTTCATCAGGCAGCAAGACTGCTCAGCTTGCATTTTCTGCATAAATTATGATGGAGCTATATGTGGTTGAATGTGTCTGATACATCACTTACATCACAGCTCTATTGTTTTGCGCACTGAGGATTTTTATAGTGCTGTCACTGCAGCAGGACTACCTTCAATGTATGTGCATCATGGCTGAATGCTCCAGGGTCTTCTGCAAGAAGCATCTGCAATTTCCATCATCTTCTTTCTTTATAAACTTGACTGAAATTGCTCTGGACTCAGCAAGACAAATACGTCTTATTCGATCACAAAATAGTGCGCTTGTGTTTCATTTTATGATTGTAAGACGCACAGTGCGTCCAACCATATCTCACAGGGATTTAATTTTGAGATAGCGTGACAGTAAACAAAAGGGTGAAACTTGCTTCTTGTTCACTTTTTTAACCTTATTTAATGACGAGGGCGATATTTGTTTGAAAGGTTTCATGATGCAGAATTTGCTGTGTCAGGATATAGCAGATCCTTCTGTGTACCTGCCTCCATCCCAACCTTTGAACACCTTAAAAACACATTTAAAGCCTCTGACCTTTAACTCAGAGTCAGTACCAGGCGTGTTGCACTGCAGTATGGATCAATAGCACCAGGTGTGATGTGTGTGTGTGTGTGTGTGTGTGTCCTGTATCCTGAGGATTTTACCCAGAGGTAACAGCAAGGGGCCCAGAATAGGGCCCAACGGTGTAAAAACAAGAGCCCCAATCATTTTGTTCTATTTTGTAGGTGTGCTGTTATATTGACCAAATGTGTCTCCAAACATTCCATGTCACATCTCGCTGTCACCAAAGATTTACTGTTCTAAAGAAAACATCTCGAGTCAATGACAAAGTGAATCTGGCCATTCAGCCGTGTAACGCTGTTCACCATGCACCACTGTGTATCACATGGACTCTTCCATGCAGCTGATCACATTATTTCCACCATTCCTGTAGTGGAAAGCAGGGAGATGTGAGTATCCCCAGTTCTGCCATCCTCCTGTCACTGAGCCACCATCGCTGCATTTCTCATTCTGCCTCTCGGCCCCTTTGTTCTCTCCCACCACCCCTCATCCTTCAGAGCCGTGGAGAAGTGAAGAATTGACTGAATATCTGTCTCTCTGTGGGAAATGAACCTACTAATGTGGCGAGCTGAGCTTGTTCCATATTCATCCGCAAGCTCGCACCACTATTGCGGCTGCTGAGCGCACAGAGGCACATCTGCTCTCCTTCCAAAAGTCAAACGGAGCGCAAAATGAGTTGTGAATGTAAATCCATTTCCTGTCTCTTTCAGGTCTTCATCAGTCCATCTCTGCGTCTTTCTCCCCGTTTCCCTTTCTCTCTGTATCTGCTTCCTTTATGACGCAGCTTCAGCTCCCTTTTTACCTGCACACGCAGCACCATTCTATTGTGCCACGATTGTTCTGGTCTCTTCTCTTATAATCAGACAATCTGTCATTCTCCTGCTCTTCGTTATAACGCTCTATCCTTTCATCCTCAGCAGGAGAGCGCAGGCTTTTATGGAATAGTATCAGAGACAAAGATACCCAAACCCCTCAGCAGCTGGCAAAGAGGACAGAGTCCATGAAAAAGAAAATGAGTGTCATTCAGGGAAGGTTTGAAGGTATAACTGATCCTCCTGCCAATCACCCCTGGTACAGAACAAGCTCAGCAGACCCTCAGCACAACGGGGCAGTAGGCCAGATAACAGCCTGCTTACCTGAAGAACATTTACCAGCAGGTGAGTGTTAGAGACAAGAGTGAGAATGGAATCATTTCCCAATAAAATCTAGTGTTTTAACCAGGCCTGTTCAGCCCCCTGGAGACACACGTGGGGATGATGTTTCATTTAAGTGAGGGGAGCTGGATTCATTGGTAATTCAGAATGAGAAGTGAATATTCATGTTACATCAACAATGTCAGTTGTAGAAGTTTGTCTTTCTCCTTTGTGAGCAGGAGGATGTGTCACGGCTGCGTGTTCCATCTCATACGTTGACGCTCTGTCACCTCCTTTGCTGTCAGAGGGCTTTAAAACAAAATCCATTTTAGATCAGCAAATAGTGAGATTTGTTAATGTAAATCAACAATGACAGAAGTCATCTTTAGGAGGACATTTAGAGGGTGGTTGTTCCTTTCCATGCATGACTCTATTTCAGTAAAAATAAATAAAAACAAAACAAAAACCCAACCCAAAACACAGCAGATTAAAATTGCATTACAAATGTTCCAGGCAGGATAAGATCAGAGTGGAGCCAGGCAGCAGGGCCACAGCCCTTCAGCTACACCTGCCTGGAATCATTCCGGAGACCTGTCACGATGATTACAGGAAGCAGCCTTGTAATGCACTTACTTAAAGAAGCCTTGAGTCCAGGAGCTGGGAGGCCGCTGCTTTGTGATTTATGACTCCTCTGTCATGTGATTCAGGGGGGCTTTTATGTCCGACATGCTGCCGTTATTACGTTTGAATTTTAGCCACTAGTCTCCAGCCAGTCGGCGCTGCAGACAGGAGTCGGCAAACAAAATTCACTTTCCAAACTTTTTATGTGGGTTCGAGTTTAGAAGTTACTGTTGTGCTGAGCTCAAGTTAGCGCAAAACACAATTACATTCCAGGAGTCTGTCCTCCATCTTTGTTTCTTAATGTCTGCAATATTAAGCTGCTCGGCTCATTCTGCAGGCTTTGACACCATCTGAGCACCTTTCGCTGCTGCTAGTTTAACTTAGGGCTGCAAAAATAGCAAGTCCACAATGTCCATGCAGAGTCCGTCCACTGTCCTGCTGTTCTACTGCCTCCTACTATCTTCTACTGTCTCCTGGTGTCTCCTACTGTCTTCTGTGGTCCCATACTGTCTCCTAATGTCTCCTGCTGTCCCATACTGTCTCCTAATGTCTCCTGCTGTCCCATACTGTCTCTTACTGCCTCCTACTGCCTCCTGCTGTCTCATACTGTCTTGTACTGTCTCATACTGTCTCTTACATAAACAGCTTAGTGTAATCACATAACAGATGATGCATCAACATGACTTTGGCTGTAGCTACTGAAACAAACCCAGTTCCTTCCTATGCTTTTTCAACATTAACAGCAAAATTAAAAAATAAAAACATTATGTCCAGTCCCAACAGCTTGAAAAACAGCAGCTTAGCACTTGAAAAGCACAGCCATGCCTTAAATTCTGGAATATATGCATGGATCATCAGTGGGTGCTAAACAGCCTACTTAATTATTTAAGGTGTCATATGCAGACAGTCAACTGAAATCACAGAGTGAGAGTAACGTATCATTAATTCAGGAAAAGGAGAAACTCAAAGTGTTAAATGACTCAGTTTCAATGATTTATGTAATTATTTTAATGCTCTGCTCATCTCGTTTAGAAATGTCCACTTTTTTCTGTTTCCTTTTTGCAGGAAGTTGAGCTTCATGTTGATGTTACATCGTTGTACCTCTTTAATATCTAATGTTTTAATGTCAGTAAGGTTAATATGTTTGCATTAAACATCAAGATGTAATGTAGCTTCGCCCTTTAATGGCTCACGCCTGATAACAGAGCTGTAGCCATCATGATCAATGAAAGAGTGAAACCTCAACCACCTCCAATAACATCCAAATGCCCTTCATCAGCAAGCTCTGAAACAAATCAATTATTTTGTTAATTAATCTCTCTCACACTCTCTCTTTCACTCACACACACACACACACACACACACACACACACACCACACACACACACACACACACACATTTTACACCTGACACATTTTCTTCTGTGATTTCTGTATGGAGGTTCTTTGACTCAATCCTAATTTAATCTTCCAGATCGGCTCAGCATCGATCTTCATGCAGCCTCTGTGTCAGGAAATGATTTTGAGGTGAGGACTGATATGGAGATGGACATTGATTCAGGACAGTTGTGTCCCTACGGGTGAAGAAAGTTGACAGCATAAATGTGCAACAGCGTTACAGCTGATGTGATGCTGGGACAGCTGGACGGGTGAGCAGGGAGAAGCAGCACAGCATTTTTCTCAGCATAAACACAAAAACATGATTTGTTTGTTTTTTTCAAAGCTGAGAACCTTGATTTCAAATGCAGATTATTACAGAAATTCACCGTGGGCCATTTTCAGGAACGGCTCTGATACTGTCAATGTTTCGCCAATAAAGAGTCCGACTGTTATCACGTTCACCTGCTGATCGTCGGTGATTCAAATAGAAGCAAATTTCCCACTTTAAGTGATTACACTGCTGCTCAGCATGGCTGCAATCAGAAGCTCAGGCCAGCACAATCTTCACAAACACAACAAATACCAGCATGCAGACGCTTGTTGTGGTGGCAGCTGTCAGACGGAGCCTGTGTCTGATTCAGTCTTATTAGTGGTTGTTTTTATGTGTCAGATCTGGATCAGACCAGGTGCTGAAGAGTTTTGTGTGTGTGTGAATACTGAAAAGATGAACGCTTTAATAATGTAGTGAAATGTGCTGTTTGTAGGTTAAGAGTAATGCCACTGTGTTTATCCGTGGTAGCCCTCAGGCAGTGCTGCAAGCACTTTTATAGTGGAACTCTTTCATTTGTATGAATGAGGCAGAATCTCTGCCTAAAAGGATGCCTGGTGATCCCGGGAGTTGTGGCTTTGGAGCTAAATCTAGAAAAACATTGCTCAGGTGTCTGGCATGTCTGGGAAGAGCAAAAAATGAAGATATTGTCCCATTATTTTAGCCTAAATCTGAGATCTATAGAGAGGACACGCATGGAGTAGAGCCATGCTGTGAAACGCAGCATTGCTGCTGACCTCAGCCTCGTCTGACTGCTGAGGCTGAAAAACCTGCTGATTGAACTTCACCTCCTTTGCTGTAGCTGAGAAAAGGTGGAGAAGATGGAGAGAGCAGGAGGAGGAAGCATTCCTGTCTAATTCCTTTGTCCCACCTTTGACTCTTCTGCCCTTCCCAGTCAGCCCTCATGTCTCACAGAAGAAGGTTTATGTGTGGAAATGCTGCCGCCCGTCAAATGTCCTGTCCTGCATGAAGGTGAAGAGGCGTTCCCCCCACCCCCACCCCCACCCTGAGTGTCAAGCAAGGATGACAGTAGAAAAAACAATAACATTAAAGAAGAATTTGGCCCCTGTGGGTCTGTAGGGCCCCCAGCTCATCATCCTCCAGTCATGTGAGTGGAAAGGCAGCGACCATGATTTAAGAAGTGTTTGATTCCTTTTTCTGTGAGAACATTTTCCTGGGATATATTAAGGAGCAGAAGGAAAGAAGAAACATGCTAATTACTGTGTGGGAGGACGTTGACGTGCACGTGCACGTCCCAGGTGCCGACAGTGGTACTGAATCTTGACAAGATGATCAAGACTCAAATTAACATTATAAAAGCGGACAAATTCAAAGAGACCTCAGATGGACATCTTGATTTCTGCCACATTATGGACCATGGAAGCTCATCACAATCGAGAAGTTGAAGTAAAATTCTCTAAAAGCAGGAACACTTGGGTTTACAAAGTTGCAGAATTATCCAAGCCGACTGAAAATGTTCTTCCTAAAATCACACCTGCTAATTATTCCTTGTGGAGAGACCCATTTATAGCATTATTTTTAGCTCTTTTCATATGTATCATCACTTTGGATCAACACAATAAAAGAAGCTCTCCATTTGTCATCATTACATGATAATTCCATGTGCACAGAAAGCTCATTTCTCAATGTTGTCTTTGTCTCTCAGCTTTAACCTTTTCTTGGATACGTTGTGTCACCTGGAAGAAATGGAAGAGACCTTATGAGCAGCTTGTTTCTGTCAGTGGTAATCTCAAACATCCGAAAGACACCGCCGTGACCTTGAGAAAATCTAAATCATATTTTGCAAACACCACCATCCATTCTCAGGTTCAGAAATGTGACAACACAGTTCCTCGTCAGTTATCGCCCAGCGTGATGGATTCGCTTGTCAAACATCTGTTTGTGGACCAGGAGGACATGGATGAGAATTCAGTATCTATGGGCTTTTAACGCGAATGCAGGAGGTTTAAAAGATTCCAAGGTATTTTTTTACTGTAGCAAATGTGAAAGATAAAGCTTTTCTACTCTTTTTAAATGACCATCTGTGTCTTCTGCAGAGCTTTGCATGGTTAATGAGAGCTATATTGGTAGCTGGTTATAGCAGCTTCGTCTTTGTCAATACCAATAAGCATTAGTGCGTTATTATGTCCCACAGCCAGTGAGGTTCTGGGAACTCTTTACAACACCAGTTATTAAAGAGGAACTCCAGACATTCTGTCTACAGACAGTCAAGTAACTCTGTACTCTGAAAGCCATTAAGACCTCAGGATGAGCAAATAAAACCCCACTGCCAGCACTGCAGTGCCCCGTGTCTGTCTGTCTGTCTGTCAGGCGGACTGTCTGTCTGCGTCGCTGCTGCTCTGTGGTCAGCATAAGGATCACCAGGGGCTCTATAATTACTGTGTTTATCTCAGTAAGTCCAGAATGAATTTCATCCCAGTGGAAACAGCCATGGAAGTGATTTTCCACAGCGACATTGATTTGAGAGGAAGTTGCTTAGACCTCTGGGGTCCGACGCTAATTATTTTTCAATGTGTGAAATCCATTGCAGGAGGTTTCACTCATGCTGCAGTGATTGCTTGATCTATGCTATTACAGAAATTAACCTTTCTTTTTTATTCTGCCGCACTTTCAGTCATCTTTCGCTTTAGCGTCCGTAGATCAGCGTACCAACGTAACGATTCACCTCAACCGAAAATCCAACAACAGGTCTTTCTTTTCTTGTTTGTATGATGATTTCTTTTCTTTGAAAGACATTTTA
This sequence comes from Takifugu flavidus, assembly GCF_003711565.1. Lineage (NCBI taxonomy): Eukaryota > Metazoa > Chordata > Actinopteri > Tetraodontiformes > Tetraodontidae > Takifugu > Takifugu flavidus. The sequence goes on from NC_079540.1 coordinate 9,986,910, forward strand.
AACATATTTCACTCTTATTGTTTCATTGTTTTACTGATTTTAACACATTACAATATAAATGTAATTATTTTCTCTACAGACAATTTTACATTCAAGAGAATGAACGTGTTGTTTGCGTTCCAATGCAGGTACTGCTGAACAAACAGAACAAAGTACAACTCATGACTTTTATGACCTTTTAAGAGTTTTAAAAAGTTTTCCACTATTAAACTAATGTGCAGTGATGCAGCAAGACGTCACCCATGCTTAGGACCTTATCTACTTAATGAAATGATTTGAAATATAAAAACTAGCCAACTCAAATTAGAATACGCTTTAGTCCAACACAACAGCAACTACAGCAACTACCAGAGCAGACCTGTGGAGATGGATATAAACAGGAGAGGAAAGAAGAGGAGAGATGACAGAAGAGGAGAAAGAGAAGCACTGTGAGGAGAGGAGCAGCTCTCAGAAGAACTGCACCTTCAAGTCAAGCTAACACAAATTTAGACTTAAGAACAAGCCCTGGAACAACCACAACAATACAAGAAGGTCTTTATGCTGCTTCTACACTCACAAAACAAACCCTTTCTGTCTGATTAGGAGAAGCGGCCAAGTGCATTATTGGGGGATCTTCTTGTTGTAGCTGTTGGAACAGGGAACAGGTTGGAACTGGGCATTGACGTCAGCTGTTTTTATACTCGGGTGATTGCAGATGAAGTGCAGGTGGGAGAAGCAGGTGCAGGTGATGGAAAGAGGGGATGGAAAGTTCTGTGGCACCACGAGGGTAAGACTGTCACAGCTCTCCATCCATCCATCTGTCCAGAGGGTCATGGGCCTCAGCAAGAGAGTCCAAACCTCCCTCCCCCCAGTCACTACTACCAGCTCCTTCAGGGGAATCCCAAAGCTTTCCCAGGCCAACTGACAGCTATCATCTCTCCTACATGTCCTACATCTACATCTCTTGAATGGACACCTCTCCCCAGGGAGACAAAATGCTTGAACCACATCAATAGGCTCCTCTGAAGGTGGAGGAGCAGAAGCTCTACTTTGCGCTCCTTCTGGATGTCTGAGCTCCTCACCCCCTTTAAGCCTGAGCCCAGCCCCCCCAACAAAGGAAACCTATTGGTGCTGCTTGTACTTAATAAAAAGGGTTAGGGTTAGCATTTAAAATTGTTCTGATGGTCAAAGCTACACGTGTGATGTCTATGTCAATAGAATGTTATGTTAAACAACTGTGTCTTCGTTCCATTTCTGGTTGCAGTTGCTGGTTTTCCTTTGAGCAAACATAATCAATTTTCCCACCAGTCTTAATTAGATGCTTCATTTACGGAATGGATCGGGTCAATTCTGATGTTAGGAGTCTGATCAGACCAGCACATGTCTGTGGCTGTGAACTTTACCTCAGCTTTGTGAAGGAAACCTTCATTTGTGCTGGCATTTCAGGAAAATCACTTCACAATCGTGTGAAATGCCATCAAATTAAATTGATTGGAGAGTTAATTCTATTCACAACGACTTTTATGAGCGAACAGACGCCAATTGTTGGATATTATTTAACATTGTATGACACTTTTATAAATGAGGCTCCTTCTGTTAATACTTTGATCCCTGGCTTCATGGTTATGCGTACTTCTTCATTATTCCTTAAAATTCCCTGCGATCTTTTGAAACTCACATTAATTATGAATGCCTCCTCAATCCAATTATTGACGTCTATGACGTTAGGATGCCATCAATTAGATCTCATTTGATCCACTCCGTCCCCGGCCACCTGGTCTGATGATGCTGTGAGCCGCCACTGGGGTGGGATGTGTCCCTTCAGCAACTCGCTAATTAAAGCAGTAATTAGGCCTAATCCTCAGCTTCCAAATGAGGTCCTTGGTGAGGCAGGTGTGCCAGCAGCAGTGGAGGGTGGGATATCCTTATTCATGCATCAGATCAGCCTCCTCCACATTTGTACTGTCTCACAGCCGAACTGTGAAGATTTACTTCAACCATATTATAATGAATGGCCAAAGCTGCATTTAAAAGTGTGTTCAAACATGGTGTCATCAACTGTCTTATTGTTTGCACGTCTCCGACCCAACGTTTAGGATTATTAATTAATGCAGGAAAAATGAATGTCCATGAGGGTGTTACTGGTCTGCTGGTCGGGATGAATCTGTAACAGGATCATGGTGGCTGAGGAACACTGGGCCATGTGGGCAGGAAAGGCTGGTCCAGGTGGTCCTATCCAATGCACAGCTACAGGAGCAAAGCCTGCTAAAGAAGTTCATGCTGGTTCTGATAGAAAGGTGTCAGGATACACAGAGCATCGCGGCTTAGCTGCAGACCAGTCAGGGTTCCCCTGACGACCCCTGTCCACCACTGATAGCACCATCAAAGGGTACCAGAGCACCAGAGCTGGAGCACAGACATATGGAAGATGGTCATTTGGTCTGATGAGTCTTTACATCACCTGGATGGTCAGCTGTCCGTGTCACTTACCTGGAGAACACATGGCCCCAGGATGGCTGCAAGAACTGTGTTTCCAGCAGGAGAACTTTGGGTCGTGTGAGCCATCATTGACCTTTTCATAGAAACGCTATCCCTGATGGATGTGGCCTCCTCCAGCAGGATAATATAATGGTTCAGGAATCGTTTCAGGAGGACAAAGACGAGCTTGTGGCCTCGACTTGGCCTCCAAAGTAACATCAGCAACATCAGCATGTGTAGTCTGTGAATTCAGTTTTTATATCTTAGCAAATGACACAAATGAGTTTCACTGCGGTAAATTCATTTTGAGTTTCAAAACATGAGATTAGAGAACGTCTTCTCTCATATTTAATAGCAAAGCTCATCGAATGCCTGTGCGCAGCTTCATCATGCTTAATGTTTGAAGGAGCTCCTCCTGCCCTGGATACCTGCAGCCTTCCTCTCAGTCTATGTTCAAGGAAAATGTCAGCACTTTTAGCTTCTTGTAAAACTTTTTACTGCTTGCAATGATTCCCTGGCAGCCCAGATTAATGCATCAATCAACTTTGATTCCCAATCTGTTTGGGTTTTAATGGCTTCCCATGAAGAAGGGTTATAATCATGCTGTTCTGCCAACACATTTAGTCAGAGATGCAGCAGAAACACCTGCAAAGATAATAGAAAACTGCAAACTTGAAACAAACCCAAGAGTTTGGCTTTTTTTAGGGACTTTTTTTCCGAGCCTTAAAATACCCTCAAATTGCTTTCCTTTATGATGCAGAATAAACCCACCTCTTGCAAACACACCCACATGCACGCACGCAGAGGCACAGACAGTTTGTGTGGGTGTGTGTGTATGCACGTGTGTTGGCTGGTCCTCACAACTTCAAAGGACTGTTTGAGGGTTCAGACTGAAGTTCAGGTTCAGGTTTAGGGGCTTATTGGGATGGTTCAGGTAAGGGGCTGTCAACGCATTATGTCTAAGAAAGTACTCACAAAGATAGAGGGATGTGTGTGGGTGGTGTGTGTGTGTGTGTTTGTGCGTGTGCACGTACTCCATCTGTTGTGTTTAAATAGAAGAGAGAGGGAGCCGCAGATGGTCCGTTCTTTGCGCAAGTTGGAGCTGTCACTGGAGAGAATGTGTGATATGTACATATTTTTAACATCATACAATTATAAAGTCACACTAAAAATTAGCAGTTTTCTCAGACATAATAGCTGCTCTATTATTCTGCACCTGCCTCCCTCTCTTCTGTCAGGTAGTTAATCTGGAGTCAGTCATCAGCAGACCCTCAGTGAACATCAGTTTTGATGGCTGATTCTTGCCTTGTCTTTTGGATACTGTTGCCTCCTCTCCTCTCCTCTCCTCCTCTCCTCTCCTCTCCTCTCTCTCCTCTCCTCTCCTATCCTATCCTATCCTATTCTCTCCTCTCCTCTCCTATCCTCTCCTCTCCTCTCCTCTCCTCTCCTCTCCTCTCCTCTCCTCTCCTATCCTCTCCTCTCCTCTCCTCTCCTCTCCTATCCTATCCTATTCTCTCCTCTCCTATCCTATCCTATCCTATCCTATCCTATCCTATCCTATCCTATCCTATCCAATCCTATCCTATCCTATCCTATCCTGTCCTATCCAATCCTATCCTGTCCTAGCCTATCCTATCCTATTCTCTCCTCTCCTCTCCTCTCCTCTCCTCTCCTCTCCTCTCCTCTCCTCTCCTCTCCTCTCTTCTCCTCTCCTCTCCTCTCCTCTCCTATCCTATCCTCTCCTATCCTATCCTATCCTATCCTATCCTATTCTATCCTCTCTCCTCCTCCTCCTCTACTCTCCCCTCTCTCTGGCTCCACACTAACCTCTGACCCCACTGATCCCCTCATTTACATCTTCAGGAGACCAAACCATGTCTAAGATATTTGCATGTCCTCTTCTTCTCTTTCTATAATTCCCCCTCCTCTATCACTCCTTCTGATCCTTTACCCGTATATATGTGTGTGTATGTGTGTCTGTGTGCCTGTGCATGTGTGTGCATGTGTGAGAGAGACGTTGTTGAAGGAGAGACGTTGTTAGAAAGGAGGGAAGGCAGCCAGGAGCAGATAGGTTGGAGAGATTAGTGGTAACAGGCGAGCATGAGGTGAACAGATAGAGGAGGGATTACAGGAATCCCCTGACCTCACCAAGCAGCCATTAGAGCAAAACTAATTACCAGCCAACGACCCCGGAGATAGAAGTCGGAGCCCTGCCATACCACAATCCACACTCATACTCAAATAAATGCTCTCCTCAACTCGCAAGTGTGTGTGCATACATGGCCTGCTGCTCTGTCTCTCAGAGCCAGTCCGAATGATATATGGACGTATGGGAGCAAAGGGAAATGGCTAATCACCTCCAAGAAATGAGAACAGGGAAAGAACACCTTCAAAGCACCTTGACTGGACCTCTCCTCCACTATTTATCACACACAAACACCCAGTCTGTTACTGTCGGCAGCCCTGTAAAATATGTCCACTATCCACAGCAACTTGTGGCTCGTTCGTTGGTAACGTTCAACAGATTCAGTGGATACAGATGAACTCAGCAGTGGCAGCAGTGATGACCAGTTAAAAGCAAGACCAGTTAAACAATGAATGTTCTGAGGAGTGGAGCCAACCTCAGATGTATCAGCTGTTCCGGCGCCATCATGGGAAACAGCAGTTTTTGGCAGAATGTCGGTGTCCTGCTGTTGAGATGATCGCTGTTAAAACACATTTGTTGTTTCCAGATGCAAAACGTAATAAAGTTATGTTGGTGCACAGGACTGAACATAGGCGGGGAAAATGTATCTTTTATCATTTTACAGAGCAAAAATATCCGAGGGAGCAGAGGGAAAATCTTATTCTTTTGTTCTGGCCAACAGTTTGCCCCCGTAACAGACAGCAGGGGAATAAAAGAAAAATGTTTGTCGAGTAAGGTTTTCCTTGAAACCAGATAAAGTGACCGTTTGTTTGGCAAGCCCTTTTTTTTCTTTCAGCGGAGGCTTAAATGCAATCAATATTTGATAAAGCATGTGAGCCATAAGGCACAGCGCACCTGCAGCCATTGCCCTGTTAGATGTCGGGGCTCTTTTTTATCACAAACCTGTAGCTCGTCTCCTACAATATCCTGCCTTACAGGAAAGTCACAGAGGGGCAGGAGAATATCTGACAGATAGATTCCCTCTCTCAATCTCTCTCTCACATGAATTCCAACACACAATCACAGCTCGTGTAATGGCCGTCAGCCTCTTGTCTTCGGGTTTGTGTCAGAGAACTTGAATGGAGTGTTTGCTTTCATCAGTTGTCGGGGTTCTGCTGGGAGCTCAGGTCCAGGTGAGGCACTGATGCCCTGCAGATGCTCTTTTCTGTCAGACCCTGACGTGTAGCTGTCATCATTAGGACACATCCTCCTGAATCCCCAAACCTTAGTCTCATACTGTGGATGTAATCCCCTGCAGGATTACTGGCAGAGGTAGTTCTTTTTCTTTTCAAGTCTAATTTAAATTACTGTCACCTCAGGTTCTCACCTACACTTGCAGAACTGAAACTGACTGAACTGGCAGAGGCAGTTTTCTGTTCTGATACTGGTTCCTGGGTTCAAACGCAAAAAAATCAAATGTGATCGATAAATGATGGAACAATCTTCCATTGGACACCAAACATGCTCCTGTGCTGACCATTTTCAAAACCCACTTTTTCACCCTGGCTTTTAAGTATCAAACTTTGATTCTGCTTCTATTGTTTTATGCTTTTATTTGTTTCAGGTTCTGTTATATTTATTTTTATATCATGTACGGCACTTTGAGGCAACAATGTTTGTTTCAAAAGTGCTTAATAAAGTTGTAAAAAACAACTCTGACATGATGAATATGCAGGAATATGTAAATAGTTTATTGTGATGCTCGGCTGCTGCAGGATTTCTGTTGACCTCCTCTTGATTCCTTGTTGATAATAAAGATGCCACTTTACATTAAGTCATTTGTATTAGCAGTTTTCATTTTATTGACCTGATCAAAACCTGTAATAAGTGTAAAGAATGCTGATTTTCTGATGTAATTGAGTCCATTCTGGGCAGACAATCACTTCCTGCTGCAGCATCGATTCCTGATGTTCCTGTAGTGAAACGCAGGTTTTCATGATGGATGACAGAACACCCGTCTGTGACTGGGTCGTCGCGGCAACCCTGACATCCCGTTCTGGGACCAGACAACAGCAACAGTAAGCCAACAAGAAGGGAGAATTGGAATTTGTCTCCAATCAAAAGTTAATTTATTCCTTGCTTGTTTGGGCTCTCATCTTATGCAATTAAAAAAGATGGCCTTGCAGTGGGTCAACATTCTTAAATGAAGCTCTCCAAATAAACACACACTCATAATAGTGCATGTCAAGGCTGCAGCAGCACATGTTTTATTAATGAGCTACAGTCAATCTGTCCCCCACTCTCAGGTCTTCTGTCTGGAATCACGTCACATGAAGCTGCCCTGCCGTCGTGCTGTAAAAGTCACCAGTGTCCCATCACCTCCACACACACCAGTTTTTGGATGGAACCAACCACTATCTACTTCCATATGCACTTAATTCAATACATCCATATTTCCATAAATCCAATCCATATTAGTCTTTTAGGACAGATCCTGGTGAAATAATTATCAGGCATGTATTTGTAATGAGATGATAAAAACGGCACACTCCAAAAGCCCTTAAACTGCTTTAAATTTAATCTATTTTCCATTTCATTTATTATTAGATTAGATCTAATATCAAGTAGCACAGTGGAAAGTGTTCAACAGATCAGCAGTGACGCTAACATGGAATGTCCGACTACCTGCTAAGATGTTTTTGAAGCTCTGAGCATATATGTAATGGGTGGGTGGAGGGACTCAAGTTTTTTGAAGCAGCGGACCTGAAGAACCTGAAGGAACCTTCTCAGAGACACAGACACCAGGCACTAGCACCCATTTTAGGTCGACATAGAGACGCCGCAGTGAGCTGACTGCGAAGAAAACAGCTTTGAAATGACCAGATGTCATGAATATCCGATGCGCCTCACATATATCACTCTACTGTTATAAAAATTTGAACTCTGACTCCAATGTGCAGAGCTTTGTAGCAATCAGCTGAGGTTCATTTATAGCAGCTGTCACAGGGAAAATCAAAAGAGCTTCAAAATAAAGTCAACAAAGATCAAAACCAAAAAGCCCTGATGTAAGCTGGGGTTTGTCCAAGAATGTCTCTGAAAGAGAGGACCGCAACCTATGTGAACTGGGAGGCTGTGAAGCCTCTAAGAACTGGAGTGATGTGAGTTCTCTGGATCAGTTAGTCAGACTGGAGCTTTGTGGTCTGCAGCTGTCCCCCAACTCATCGTGGGGCTGAACTGAATTAATGTCAGCTGATATTTGCCTCTGAGTCAGTGGAGGTGGTTTCTTTTTCTGTCTCACATTAGAATAGATCAGAAGAGGCCACTGATTGAATCCACAAAGGCTCGAGCTGCCCGGGTCCAGGAGACATTCTGAGACGTCCCATTGGTGCAGCATAGAGTTGTGTAGATTGTTGGTGTCCACAGCAGCCTTTTCAGTCAGCAGTGCAGGCAGCCATGATGCCCTGAGTCCTGATCACGTCAGGATGCTTCTCATCACTTGCCTGATGCTGTTGAGGATATGTTAATGAGTAAAAGTTGTCTGGACCCCCACTTGTGTGGTCTTTACAAGGTAAATGTTAGCTCATAATATACATGTGTACGCTGCTGTGATGCAGGCAAAATGTCTGTGTTTACAAAATTGTTACCAAAAATGGAAAAGATGATAACTTCAAAGGTTTCCTGCATCCTCTCCTCCTGATCTCTTCATGGAGCTGCTGAGATTAGAATGTTTGTGGAACCAAACTTACACCTTTATGTTATGGTACGCATGGTTAAAGACTGTGACATTTTCTTCCTAATGATTTCAAATGACAGAAATGGTTTGATGTTTTTCCTCTGAGGTGTCTTCAGATTCTAAGAAGAGAGAAAAACACTCAGTAGTTAAAAAAGCATGAAATATTCCGGCAGGAGAAAGGTTGATCATCTTCTCCAGTGGTTGTTGGGCCTGGGTTTGTGTTTGTTCAGGGTTCAGATTCTGACCTCTGACCTCAGTCAGCTGACAGACCAGATCAGAAGGAGAAAAACATGGATTGATGGGAGATCACAGGGTTGACGAACAAGGAAGACATGAAAATAGTAGAAAACAGAACATAAATACATCAGCTTTGGACTTCTGGAATGCCTGAAGCTTCCCATTTGTTTGCTAAAATCAGGGGATACAAAAGAGACTGTTAGAGGTGAACTAACCCTCACCCTGACTCTGGTCCTGATCGTGATCCTGATCGTGATCCTGATCCTGACACTGACCCTGACCCTGACCCTGACCCTGACCCTGACCCTGACCCTGACCCTGACCTATACCCTCAACTTTAAATGTCTTGTCATGTCTTAAGACTTGAAGTTGCGATGACCAGCCAAAATGTGCTCACTTCCATAAAAATGTCCTTACTTTGATCAGAATGTGACATTTTTAAATATAAAGTCAAAATTTATTGTAGTTTTAATCAGGAAGAAGGAAAAAGGGATCAACTGAAAAATAAATACAATGCAAGAGAATTAATAAATGACATAGAAAAAAATGACCAGCCTGAGGAACTGAGAAGAAAAGACAGGAAAAGGAAAAAAAGGTGATAATTGTTCCGTTCTCAGATATGAAGCTGAGATACTTTACCAGCTTCATCTCATCAAAGAAGTGCTCTCAACACCTTGAGAGGATTATGGAAAGTGAAGCCAAGTGTTGCTAGGGGGTTTTGATGGACACCTCTGGCTGACAGGGTCGATGCTCCACCTTTAGCGTCTCCGTCTTGCAGCCTGCCACTCATTTCCTGTCTGCCGGCAGGTCACACGGCTCTGATTTATGAAAGTTGGGGCGCGATTTAAAAAATGACTTTGTTGTGTTACTTCCTCCCTCGCAAAAACACACATTTGCCTGCATCGCTGAAGCAGCGACCATCATTTTTAGAAGATTTTGGGAAGAGCCCGCCGAGCCTGCGCGGCGTTTGTCTGCTGCTCGCCAGCCCGGAAACAAATGAAAGATTTCTGTTTCTGGTCATGTGCTGATTTGTCAGCTTTAAGATGAAAGAAAAACTTCAGCCACTTTAAAATCTGTAAAAATATACATTTATATGTTTTTTTATTTACTCAGGTGGTGCAATCACTTGAACGCAGCACGTCAGGTCTGAATAATAATAAATGAAGAGATGATGAAAAATTTCCCTGATGAGAGAGAGAAAGGGAAAGTGGGCTGGATTCTAGATGGAATCCTGGAGCGAACAATAATGACGCTCAGATCTGGTGTGTGTGAAATCAGAATTCAGATGGCCTCAGAATCTCGTGGCTGATCTCCTCCCTCCAGTGACCAACAGTGATGGAGGATCATCTGAGGATCAGTCTGCTAACATTCAACACAGCATCCAGCACAACGGGATAAATGTCGAGTCAGCATTGATGAAGGTACATTTGCAGACTTCCAGACGTGAGTGAATGTATTTTAATTAATATTCACATCCAGTGTGCTTGTGGGTCAACGTGGTAACCAAAATTAAGTGCTATTATTTCCATTGAGTCATCTGAAGGTCACTGATTATATGTTATGCAGAGACACTCACGTGCACTGGAAATTAATACATTCATGTTAAAGTGCCTTTCCTGGCAGAACCTGGGACTTTGTTTTTGATATATTTATATTGTTTAACCTGATATGAAGGAGGAGGAGCTCGAAACTAGATCGTCGCCCAACCGCGTGAGACGTTTAGGTTCTAAAGTATCGTCCATGTTCACGCCTGGTCTAAACTGTTGCTTCCCAGAAGATAATTAGGAACTCCATCTGGGTGAACGTCGCCCAGGTTCTCTCCTGATTTCAGACTCAAGGTGGACTAAATGACTTCGCCATCTTTTTAAAGTTAATTAAAAATCTATTTATATTTTCGGAGTAGATGAGAAGAGCAGGCGTACCTGGTGTTTCATTAATTCACTGTATACAGAACCAGAATGAGGCGCGTCGGCTCACTGCAGCTGTTGCACCAGCTCCGACGTTTAATTGTGCGAGGATGTGTGTGAGGTAAACCGTTAGCATTGGACTCACATTTGCATGTCATAATTGCTGTTTGTGTTGATATTTTAGATCCTCTTCATTCCAAATATTGAAACAAAGGTGATGAAACACTGAGGAGGAGAGAGGAGCCAGGAAAAAGGGGGTTGAAACAAACATGGTTATTAAAAATGCAATTAAGAGTGAGCAGATGAAAATGAGATTAGCAAACATAAAGACTAAAGAAATGTGACTTTACTATAAATGTATACTTTATCAAACCCCCCTAGCTGCATAAAAAAACCCACAATTGACAGTTTGCGCTGGAAGAAAAGTGACACTAAGTTCAGGGTCCTTTTATTATGGCGGTCACGTTTCACGGACTGGAGCAAGATGCATCCTGACAAACATCGATGGTAATGGAGACAGTGGGAGCTCCAGAGGAGAAAGGAGAGGTGACAGCAGCAGAAATAACAGGCAAGTGGGTGAGAGGCTGAACTCCCACTGCAGGTAAACTCAGAGATGAAGGTGGAGGAGGAGAAGCCATAGCAAAGCTCCTCCAGCAGGACCACAGCATTATAATGAGAGACAGTTGAGACAGGAAGCCGGAGAAGGTGCTGAGGGACAGAAAAGGAAAAGCGTATGTGACTGGTCCAGAAGCTAACAATGTGGACTCCTTAAGGAAACAAAACACAGGCGTGGAGAAGTAAACACACTTAATGAGGAATGTGGGGGGAGAGAGTGAGGAGAGGAGTGAGCTGAATAGAGACACACACCATCTCTGACAGACTCCTTCTCACTGGGTCTTGATTTGATCTCCACCAGAGGTTGGTTCCTGGGTGGCATGTCTGCATTTGGTGGGGAGGGCTGGGGGCTGGGGGCTGAGCGTCAGCAGCCCTGTGGCGCTGACAGCTCCTGATAGAGCTGTTTTAATGGGAGCAGATGATGATGGACGGCCACACAGCAGGCTGACAGCGCATAAAGGTCACATTAGCTCCCACTGCGATAAATACAGGTAAAGATAGAAAGAATCAGAGAGAAAGAGAGGGGCCGGAAAAAGGGGAAAGAGGCGGACACAATGCCAAAAGGGCTCGGATGGTGAAAAATAAAAGAAGCCAGATGCATCAGAAGAGCCTGTCAGCTGACTCAAACGGAGCCGAGAGGAGAAATCAGCTCTTTGTGTTTCCTCCTGACTTCATCACCGGGGACGACTTTAAACGGGGCGCTTAAAGTCCTGCGCAGCAGATCTGATACTTCAGAGTACAGGAACAACCAAACCACATGAAATATTTAATTAGGCCTTCTACTGCTGAGGGTTGGGATATTAAGGTTTTACCTTTCACACCCACTCAGATGTCGTCCGTCGCTAAGGAGACACAAAACTGTGAGTCGGACATTTTGATGCTGTCATAAAATGGTGGTTTTAATCCATTCACTGTACAAATGTTACCACACTTTATACACCACACATAAAGCACTCTGCTTTAGCTCTCATGAAAGCCTCTTTAATTGGCATTTTTCTAATTGCGCTCTGGCCCGTTACTAAAGGCGTGAAGGAACCACTGATGCATGTGGGATATTGTAAATATGGATTATGTAGGCTGATGGAGGTTGGGTTGTTTTTCTTACTGGTGGATGGATGCAGGAAAGTGCAGATGGGGTCTACTGGCCCACCGTCCACCCTCACAGGTGGCGGACTTGCTGGGTTTTCCCTAATTAGACCTCCTCTCAGGATGCATTGACTGACGCATCCTTCCGTGGTCTTCATGGCACCTGCCGTCAAGAGACTAACGTATTTATTAGTTTCATTGTTCTGTACACGCCAATAAAGCTGAAATATATATGAAAGGTATTTCAGGTTCCACCTGCGTGTGACCAATGAATATGATACGATCAGGCTGCTGCTTCACCGTCTTCAGCCTAACTTCTCTGTTAAAGCTGAACGTACAGTATATATCTATATTTTATCAGGTTACGTTTACCTCCATGAACTGAGTGCTCAGCTCTGTGCACCTCCTCCTACATCTTTACCTTTCTCAGACATTCATACATATTGTATATTCCAGTGTCTCCTGCCTCCGTCTACATTCCCCCCAACAGTTCCGCTGTAACGGGATCAGCTGATGGATGTGGAGACAGTGCTGATATCCCCCTGTGCACGGACTCCTTCCTCCTGTTTCTCCTCCTCCTCCTCCTCCCTTGTCAGTATCGCTAAGACAGAGCTCCCTTCAGAATCAGGACCTGATATGAATTTTTACCTGGATTTCTCCCTACATATAGATTCTGTAAACATCATATCTGTCATTTTGTGTGTGTGTGTGTGTGTGTGTGTGTGTGTGTGTGTGTGTTTTGGTTTGAATGTACGGTGTAATATTGTGTAGTTTGCTTCTTTCCTTACATGGAGGAAATATTTAAGACAAGAAGCTATTGTGTCTCTATGAACAGCTGATTTCTTGTCATTGAATCATTACTGTTTATTGGCCACGTGCACGACAGTCTAAAAATGCATTTTGGCTCTCACAATGCTTTACTTCGCTTCCTCTTTTGCCTCTAACTCGATTCTTCCATCAACTTACCAGTTTGGGGCGTGCACGTACGTATAGATCCTGATATTAAGGCTGCAGGCGTGTGGCTGCTGAGCTGAATGGCTCCTGGGTGAGTTGATGGCATTATTATCATAATCATTATTATAATTTAGGGCTTGAAAGCTCGCTCAACATTCCACGCTGACCTCAACACACCAGAGAAGTTAATGTAATATTATTAATGAGGACATTACTGACAGTTGTCTTTACATTAGTGAAGAATGCTCATCAGTTGAAAGGTTCTATGTCTTCGCTGATACTGCTTGAATTATTGTGTCTTTAAAGAATATTAATCTGTGCAAAGAAAAAATGCTGAGGACTTGGAGGAAAAGCTGAATCAGCAGAATGTTTTACTGCAGCTTTGTGCTCACAGACAGTGAGAAAGAACATCAATAACATGACGTAAATCAGGCTGCATGCTTTTACTGTCCCACTACACGCGTGCACACATACACACACACACACACATACACATACACCCACACACACACGTTAAATACACCTGTAACCAAGAAGAGGGAATATATAATGACGCCAGTCACAGTAGAGATGAGTTCAAACACAGTTTTTATTCCTCTCTTCTCTGGTTTGATGTTATTTACCATTAGTGAGCTGTAAATTGAAGCGAAGCATTTTCTAATACGAATCAGGGACGTTGCAGACAGTAATATTGTTTAAAATGTGAAGCAGTAGAAAAAATGTCAGTTGTCAACTGTGAGTCTGTGCTGTCAGATCATTGATCTGCCTCAAGGAGAACCGGAACGATAAACATGGGAATGAAGACAGTAAATAAAGATGAAAAAGGGAAGAGAGGATTTAAGAGCAAATGTGTCTGAGGCGAAGTGAAGAGAGGAGCAACAGAGGGGGTAAAAACAGTCAAACTGAGGGAGGATGTGAAGTGCCAGGCCAGGATCTGAGAGATGAAAGGACATGAAGAGCAGACGGGAGTGGATTTGGCAGGAGAGGAGCAGAAAAGAGGGTGAAACAAAGTTCAGTAGAGCAGGAAAGAAGCCTTTCATGTGCTCATCATTATCTGTGTTCTTCTCAATTTTGTTTCTCACCTCCTACGATCTCACGTTCCTCCACGTTCTTCCAATTTGACTCTTTTTTTCTCTTTTCACCTTTCAGCTCCTTTTTGTCCCTTGTCTCTCTCTCTCACACACACACACACATACATACACACAGATGGATGATGCACAGAAACAACACTAATAGAAGGAAAAGAGGGAGTGAAATGTGAGAGGTAGAAAACCGTGGTAGCAGTTGAAATTAAAAAGTCAAAGGAGAAGGACTGGAGAGCCTTTTAATTAGCCCGTCTATCACTGTCGAGATGGAGCCGAGCTTCCATCTGTCGTGCCAAGAGTCTGAGAGGAGCCTCGGCTGCGAAGGGAAATTAATCCCATTCAAGAGAGGCTTCCGTGCTTATATTATATGACTTAGGTCCTTGTTTAGGCAATAAGATTGATAAAACCACAGACAATATCTTTTATTTATAGACAGAAACGGAAACCTGCCGTTTTGCCACAATAACCTGCTGAAGTCTTGGCTCCATGAACGACTCATTCTCATAAACCAGCCTCTCCACGTCCTGCTGTTGCTCTGTGTCTCCACCTTTGTCCTCATACAGGATGTAGCAGAAATGACCGTCTTTTGGACTCCCTTCATGTTATTGGGATACATCTTTCATGGTGGGTCAGCACCAACAACCTGCGCCAGTGTGTGATTGTGTGTCTGTTTTTGTCAGCTTGGGTCACCACAGGAAAACCTTTGTGTAGAACAAGTGTAGAACTAGAGGTTCCGTCAGGCGCCACGTCAACACTCTAATGAGCACACGTAGGCTCTTTTAGCACCACAGAGTAAACACATCTGAAGTGCACGTGTTCACGGGCATTCAGCCATGTCCCGAAAGCACAAGTGGGATGTTGGGACCACGTAATATAGCCTCTGGTGTCAAAGCATCCTGTCTAATGTCCTGTTTCTACCCCCTACTTCTAATTGAATTTAATTGGAACAATTAAAGCGAAATTGAACCAGAAGAATTTATTGAAGCAGTTTTCTTTGGAGATTAGGCAGTAATTGGCCAGTTGTTATCTGCACGATTCTCCTGGAAGAGCTGAGGAAAAGCCAGAGAGCACCCCTCAGCCTCCAGAAGGAAGGCGGATGGATGGATGGATGGATGGATGGATGGATGGATGGATGGATGGATGGATGGATGGATGGATGGATGGATGGATGGATGGATGGATGGATGGATGGATGGATGAGTAATTGTAATTCTAACTCTTCTCATTTTATCTGTGATCACCCGAATCGCAATGATTCATTTAGCAAAAACCGTTGATTAAAAATGATACTTAAAAATGGAAATGAGTGTGATCGACCAACGAGGAGGGAGGGACATGGACATTATAGAGGACAGAGCTGGAGGGGTTTGATGAAGAACAACCCCGGTGAGGAAAAGCATGAATAAAGAGAATAAATGGATGTTTCTACACCTACAACAGACCTGCTTCACTTTACCGCCTCCGGATAATTATTATTATTATTATCATTCATGCACTTTTAACGCTGTCTACTTGTTAGCATTATTATTTTTATACTTTTTATTTTGTAGTCACATTTTCTTCCATCACGTCTTCATGAAATACCCAAAAATGAAATTAACAGCTTTACCTGTGGGATCCTCATCAGTTACTTTTGCTTCTGCATTTCCACACTCATAACAGAACTCGTGTTGTGTACGTCCCCGTGCACACCCCACATGCTTTTCCACTCTGAGCCACCACTCTGCTCTCTTTATTTGGTTTTACCGGCCACATAAATCCTGGGATTAAAACTGAATAAATGCTTCTTTTTCAGTAATAATGTTACTGGTCGGTGATTCCAAATATCTTATTTTCTTATGAAAATAAATCAAACAGTCAATCAGTCTCAGAATTTGATTTTCTGCATCAATAATAGTTTCTGTAATTGGATTTGTCACTCAAACAGAAACATGTAGCATCCTTATTTAACCATTCACCTGCCCCCACAAAAAATGTGTGCATATATATATAATTTATACATAAATTCTAGTCTTGAATGAAGATAGTCAGCTGTAGTGGTTATTATATTACAGGTTTCAGATGTTCCTCATCTGTCTGATCATTACTGGAACTCATCTCCTCCACAGATGCCTTGCTCTCCCCTCATCCATCTCATCCTTGGGTCTTCACCTGAGTGTGTTGCACCAGGTTAAATGAGCTGGCCTCATTTAGCTCTTTCAGAACAAAGGAAAAACCTTGATTAAATAAATCAGCAGTTTCTTCGCTGCGGCTCCGTTGCAGCAGCAGGAGGAAACTGCTGTGACTGAACCCAGTTTTCATGTTGGCTTCTGAGCGGATGTGTGCGTGGAATATAGGTTCATGCATATGTAGAATATCAAGTTGTGGCTTCATGATTCTGAACTAAGGAAATCACTTGTTAAATTCATTGTGCTGCGTCGGTCTGAATGCTGAATGTACCATTAAAACCAGGAGCCAGGAGACACTGCGGCGTGTTGTCCTGAGAGCGGAATACAGAAGAATGACTGCTGCTTTCATGTGCCTATAGATTCTGTAGGCTTCAAATGTAACATATGCACATTTCTTAGAGTGTACACTGACAGAAGCTTCTAATGGGGGAGATTCTACTGGGATCTCTAAAAATAGATGCAATCACCTTTACGCCCAGTCTCATGGCGCTTGTTCTTTCTTCAGCAGTCACAGCAGACAGTTCTGTGTACGTTGGTGTACGTGCTCATGCACGTGCTGTTGGCTGGATGACCTGCGTGGGCAGCGGACCTCCCGGAGTCAATGTCCTGCTGATTCAAGGACGTTGTGGGGACCAGGCTGCTCCCTCACATAACAGTCGAGCAAACGGACGAAAAGCTCCTGTTATAAAGAAATACAACTCTGTAATAACTCAGGTTTCCTTCAGTATAGAACATACATTATTTACCTTTAGGGGCAGCACCATCCACGCGCACATCTGCAGGAACCTGCACCATTTTTTGGGAGCGTTAACACTGACCATTAAGTTGAAAACAGGTTTTGAAGTTTTCTAAACTGGTCCAAGTTTCTTTTTTTGTTCCTCTGCCTCTCTTTTGCTCCTCATCCCATCTTACCCTCCAGGGAGGAAGACTTTATTTCACTTGTCTTCATCTCCACTTTCTTAATTTCTTCTCCCTCCTCTCTTGTGCATCCTTTTCCATTGACTCTGCCTTCCTCTCTCCACCCTCTGCTTTTCTCTATCATTATCCACCTATGCATATTCCCCCCTCACCCCTCCACCCTCTGACAGGTTCCATTATCATGTTTCTCACGGCTCGCCTGCTCTCCTCCTGATGGATGACCTCACACGAATATTAATTTACTGTAGCATTAACAATATCACATCTTATTCTACACTTACCTCTCCTCCCCCACACCCCTGCCCCACCTGTTCTACCCTCTAAACACCCTTCAAGTTCTCCCATTTCTATTTCCCCATTTTACTCCCTCTCTTTAGCTCTGAAGGAAGGTGACACGCTGGAACCTAACAGTAAGCATTTGAATTGATGAAACTAGCAAAGGAGCCATCATCCAAAGTTTGCAGTGCTATGGAGCAAACATCCACGCGATAGATGCCTCCTACCCTCACATTTCATACTCTTCCCCACCTAGCATATGTGCTAGCAGATGCAGTTAAAGCTCAGGGAAGATTAAAAATCTGTCACTCCTATGATGTATTTTTAATTATTCATATTTTATTACTGTTAAATCTAGTAAATAAAGCTTCAACATTAATGTGTTGCTATCAGGTGTTGGTTGTTCATGCTAATTGGTTGGTCAGCAAAGTGAAAACCAGAGAGGACAAACTGAAGAGGAGTGGGGCACAGATGCTAAATTTAGAGGATGACCAGTAGATTTTCCCACTTGCTAAAGTTTTGTCCACTGGCTTATTTTCTTAAGACATCTTTATTCCTCTCTTCCTTGCACCTTTTAGTTAATATTCCTTATTTAAAACTACATTTGTTTTCTATCATTGCACATATTCAATAAGGGTGAGACTGCTGAAGGAATTCTGTTAGCTCATTTCAACTTATCTTTCCATTTTAAATGCCAATGTAATCTTCACACAAACAAAAGCCTTTACTGTATGTATACTGCAGGCATGCAATTTTAAATTGAATGGCATTTACCGAGGCCCCATGAAATCACGTCTTCTGCAGCGCAACGTTGAGGAAATCTGCATAATTCATGTTGCACATCATGACACACAATGCATAATGGAAACGTTGAGTGAAAGGTGCTCACGCGCCACATAAATCAGCAGCTTGAAGGGAAAAGGTGGACGCAAGAAAAGAGGCTCCGAGAAGGGAATGTCTCGAGGACAGATGTGGAGAAGATGAGCACTGATGAATGTGAGGGAGAACAGGCCATTACTTCTGCCATTCATTGCTCATATGCTCTTTATCCATCTTTTTTTCACACCAACTCCTCTTTTCCGCTGCCGACTCACTCTGTCTCACTCTTCTCATCCTCCCCTCGCATTACATCCATTTTGGACTGACGGTGTGTTCTCAAATCCCACTTTTTATCCCATCATCTCTCTGGCTGGCCTGAGAGGCTGGTGCTCACAGTATTTATCACCCATCCCCCCCGTCGGACTTCATTTGATCAAAAGGGGCTCATCTCAGGGCCTGACGGCTGCTGCTGCTGCTCAGAACCCTGCCAGACCGATCACACGTGAAGATCCGTTTCCAACTTGGCTCAAAGACAAAAACCTCACTACAGTATATGTTCAAGTGTTCCGCATGCTAACATACCCGAAGTGCACCTCAGTGAAAGAGAGTGACAGGTGAGCATTTCCACAAAGTATTCCAGGAATGATGAGAAAATAGATGCTGGCCACAAAAGCATCGACTGCTGTCACATTTAATGACCGTCGGCTCGTTATAAAAACAGATATTCTGAGATGTCGTTCTAAGACCAAGTCCACCGATTTTAGAACCCATCCCAACAAAATGAACGCTATTTTAACCACTAATATTTTCCCAGATCAGTTGTTTTATGTTCTAAAGGTTATGGACCCCTGGCCTACAAGTTTGCAGTCATTAAAACCATCCTGGATCCTGGCCTATATTTAACCTTCCTTTTATATCTAAGTTCTTTAGAAGGTGGTGTTACTCTGGATCAGAAACAGCATTCATTTAAGTTACTAATGATCTCATAGCTTCAGGTCATGGACTGGTTTCTATGCTGGTTCTGCTGGACCTCAGTGCTGCTTTTGATACAGATGATCAGAGCCTCCTGTTACAGAGACTGGAACATGTGATTTGGATTAGAGGGATGGCACCAGACTGGTTTGGATCATATTTACCGGTATCAGATAAATACCAGTGTGCTCATGCCCTTGATGTTCCCTCAAAAACTGGACCCACAGTGCACATGCAGACAAAACTGGACAATTAAGGGTTTTATTTTAAAAGATAACAAAAGAGGTCGGAGGTTGGAGCTGGAGATGGCACAAGTGTGCGAGGTAGACAGACACAAAACCTTTGACTGAGAACCTTCACAGACCACCAGGGTGAGGCAGGAAAACTTCCAAAAGCAGACAAGGAGTAGTCCAACCTTTTCCAACTGTTTCAAGAAGGAAGCCAAGTGCTACCGCAGTGGGCTCCACAACAAGTGGTGAAAGAGGCCGCTCGTTAAAGCTGCAGACCAAATCAGTCAGGATGAGCTGCAGGTGAGGAAAAAGGTGCCTCAGCATTGAGGTCAGCCCCAACGCTAACCCTAACCCACCTGGGAACAGGTGAGGAAGGGAAAAACACAGGAAAAAAACACAGACAACTGAATCCTAACAGTAATTCATGGAGTTCCACACAGTTCTATACTTGGACTAATCCTTTTCACTCTACCTGCCTTCCTTTGGAAATATTATTCAGGAACAGATATAAAGTCTTGGATGACCTCAAATTTCCTTCTTCTTACTTCAGACAAAACTGAGGTCATTGTTTTTAGTCCTAAAACTCTCAGGGATAGATTAGATTACATTACATTACATTATTACTCTGGATGGCATCTCGTTAGCATTTAGCTACCAGCCCCCCAGCTGTGGAACCAGCTCCCTGTGCAGGTACGACTCCATTATTAGTCCAAGATTAGTCTCAAAACCTTCCTCTTTGAGAAAGCTGATAGTCAGTAATTCTGTAGTTACTTTTATTATTCTAGACAGACTAATGGTCATATGTAGAACGGGCTCTTCTAATTATGGGGTATCATCTAAAGCAGGTACATATATAGGGACTTTCTAAATCTTAAGACATTTTGTGTCTGTTAGAGACCCTCCACGTGATGATCCAACATCAGGCGTCGAACAGTCGTACTGTTAAAAAAAACCTTTAGTCTCTAACATAAATGTGGGGAATGAAAATTCCATAGGTAAACCAAAGACAACGCAACGATATTAACGGCGTTGCAGGGTGTGTACCTGCGCCTGCACACGTGCGTGTTTGCACAAGAGTGTGAGTATGAAAAACAGGTAGATGAGAAGGCACCACGTGAGGAAAACAAAAGCTTTCTGTATAAATTCTGCAGTGAACTGGGCTGAATGATGTGGGATCTAAAGATGCGTGAAAGGAGCCACAGAAGTGGAAACAGCACGTTACTGAGCTATAGGCTCTCCTTTACATCTGATTGAGTTAATAAAACATGTCACACAAAACCTTCAGTGTGGAGGCAAATATTAATTAGACTCAGTCATGATGAACTACAAACCTGCAACAGTTCTTTTCTTTTTCTTTTATCATTTATCACATTTGTTTTTCATGGCAAATTTGCTCCACAGGAGCTGATTTCACAGCACTTCTGGTGCTTCCAGTCAATGAGATGAGGTGGTTATTGGAACGAGCAGATGTTGCTCCGTGGTCCCGGGGAGGTGCTGCCACATCGTTTGGCAGCTTTGGATCCACTGTCCATCCTTTTGTCGGACCCACGAGAAGACAGAAACAACAGCAGGAGTCTCAGCAGGAACCATGACATTCAAGAAAATATCCAGTTACCAGCTTCAATATGCTTGAGGTCTCAAAGGTCAGTGGCCATGTCACGCAGGAACCGGACAATATTAATATGATGGGACAGAATAACAAGCTTTGCACAGCCTGGAGTAGTCTGCACTGGAACATCAGGTCTGGTCGAAGCTCTGGAGGAGTCAAAATACAGTACGCACACCTCTCATCCTGATCCCAGACAAGGTTCATGCAGTTGGATGCTAACGCGCTCCCACCTGGAGGAGGTCTGAGTGTTACTATGTTTGATCCCTTCATCACAGCAGGGAATCCAGCAGAACAGCTCGTCTTGCTCCTGCAATAACAGTCCTGACTGGGTCTAAATGGAGGTGGAGCCTGCCGAGGCCACTCCCACTGACTTTCCAACCATTTGTCTTCTCTCTGCAGACCACAGAGAGCACAAAGATACACTTCCAGACAGACACACACTCACACAGCCGTCACACTCTACTGGGTAAAACACACACTCTACTAGGTAAAACACACACTCTACTGGATAAAACACTCTACTGGGTAAAACACTGATTGCAGTTGTTCATTACGCAATATGTCAACCAGAAAGGGGGCCATATTAACCCACTGACGTGTATATTGCCCCCTAGTGGTTAGGAGGAGGACATCTTCCTGTCATTTATTTAGTTAGCTCTATTCCATGTAAACCGGGAACAATATCCAATGAGAGGCCAAAGTGAAATTCTTGTTATAGCTGGATTAAACTGTGCATGTAAACGTACTGACAACTGTCTGCGAGATGATTTAGATGAGTTGTGCGACGCAACAAAGGTGCAGTAGAGTTTCGAGAAGGTTTTGTGCCAGCTATCGGCTCTGCAACCATGTTGGGAAGCAAATGTACAATATAAATTCCCATTATTCTAACTGGCTGCTCTCTCTGCCCTTCCGGAATAAATGCTTATGCAGAGGAAAGTGATTTAATACGTGCCACGCCGAGTCCCCAGTCAAATTAAACTGAGTGTTTACGAGCACAGTGCAAAATTGACACTGCTCAAAAGACAAAATGTACCTGCTCTTTCACCTGGGACAAAAGAATGCTTTTTAAAAATATATTAAAAGATTCTCTTTAATGATCTAATGTCGATGTCAGCAGAGCTGGAGGAATGCAGCTGAGCGACTTCATAATGGAAGAAATGTAACATCATAAATCATTACAAACCACACTAGTATCTTTTTTCTGGTCACCTATATGAAGTATCGAAAATGTTATATTTATGATTGTTTTAAAGATTATTGGAACGAGAGTGAAACAAAATGTGATAGAGGCAAACCAAAAATGCAGGAAATTCATTTTTAGAAGGACTTTATTTTTGCACATTTCTGAGTAGGGGGTCAGATTTGCTTCCCTTTTGATGAGATGCATCTGACAACTGTATGAGATAATGGAAGTCAAGGACAGCTTTGAACACTATTAAACAGGACATTTTTACAGGAAGGGCTCTCATTCACACACAGACCCACACACCTGCACTTTTATCTTTGTGAGGACTTTCCCAGGCGTATTACGATCCCCAGCCCATCACACTATCGCTACCCATCAATACTTAAGCCTAACTTTAACCTCAACCCAAATCTACCCTTAAATAAGGTCTTAACCCTTCGAACTGCCATCTGCAAAGTGAGGACCAGCCCAATGTTGTCATTGCAGATGAAGTGTACATATTGTTCCTCAATAGCACATACAAGAACTCACACATGCACACACAACGTGCATGTGCAGAACACCACTGAAGTCATGCATACAGCCTAGCTTACAATTGACGGTACAAATAAATAGATGCACTGTGTGGATGTGAGGAGCTGGGGTCACTGCTTCTTCGTTAAGCCTAAATGCTTGCAGAAAGCTGCAGAAAGGTTTTGTAGCTGGAGAGCTATTTTTGGGGGGATGAATGATCTTTGAGTCATCTGCCAGTGAGCCAAGCTCTCCCTTTGCTCATCGCTCTCTGGCCCAACTCTCATCATTTGTTCATCACATGGCCTGTGTGTGTGTGTGTGTGTGTGTGTGGTGTGTGTGTGTGTGTGTGTGTGTGTGTGTGTGTGTGTGTGTGTGTGTGTGTGTGTGTGTGTTTCCGTGCCAGGCCGTGCTTTGTTGTGATACAGTGATATAGTTCCCCCTATAGGCCATTATACAAATTACACCCATAAAGGGGTCAAAAAGGTCACAGACAGCTTGTAATCTCTATACTCTGTTACTGTGAATGTTTAGTTCTTAGAGACATGAGGCATTTTCCTTTCCACAGAGAAATATCAACCATAGATCCAATTTACTTTAGACTGGAAGAGAAGAGAAAAACAGCTTTCTTGCCACTGTAGAGCGATAATCGTGCCCCGTGCTTGTACTGCGGTGCGTGGAGTCATCAGCTCATAGATTCAGCCTCATGATAGCACAAACAGCTCTGACAGGTGAGGCTCTCAAGGTTTTTTACTTCTGCCAAGTGACGACTGAGGTGATTTTATTTTCATTCTGACTGACAGGTGAAAATGAAACAAAGAGGGGGGCTGCTGAAGTGGATCAGGGACACGAGAACATACATTACCAAGGCAAAGGAGCAGGAGGACGAGGCACCGCGGTGCAGCAGTGAGGGAGCATGACAATGAAGGCATGCAGCTGAGAGGCAAATGGGGATAATGAAGAATGGAATAATGAAAGAATGAGATGAAATATTCATATTAGGAGAGAATTGAAGGGTGGCAGCAGAGGAAGCAAAGGTAAACGTACTTTCATCAGAATTCAGGGTAGAATTGTCTTTTTTTCACTCCTACTTCTGTTCCATAACCTTTCTCATAAACCTCCTAAACAATGTGCTGCAGAGAAGCTGAGATGTCAGTAATAAAATGTCATACATCCATTTACAGTCCAACCCCTTAGTCACTGTTTGTGGATATAAACAGGGTTCATAACTGTCTGTAAGATGGAGCATCAAATATGCTTTTTAGCTACAGATAAAGCCCTTTTTTCCTTTGGAATATCAAATGAAAGAAGTGAAAACATGTTATAGCAGCATTTTTGATGAAGCAGGAAGAATCACCTTGATGCTGAACTCTGCTTTACAGACGTGTGACTTGTTTGTGTTTCTTCAGGAGATTCTTTTTCATTCTGAAGGAATTAAAAGAACATATTTGCCTTAAAGTCACACTCTTGCTGCTGTTTGACTTTTTCATTTGAATTTTCATTCATGTAGAATGAAAGATGAATCTTTTAAAGCTTTTCTGAACATATTTTGGAGATTTTATTAGTTTCATACAATACTGGTTTCCTGGAATATGTGTGATCCTCAGAATAAGCATGTAGACCCACAGAGGGATCACAAAACATCTTGCATGTGGCTACAAAGGAGGAGGTGGGGGAAGAGAAGGAGCAAACAGAGGTGCAAAATCATCTCATGTCCATAAAGACGAGGAGGAGGAGGAGGAGGAGGAGGAGGAGGAGGAGAGGAGGAGGAGGAGGAGGAGGAGGAGGAGTGTGTTTAGGATAGGATAGGATTCATCCTGACAGATCTGAGGCAGGAGCTTTACTACAGCAGCTTTTCTCCCTTATTGTTGTGAGATTAAACATCTCTGCAACATGTGTGTAAATGGACCTTCTGCGTGTCCCCTGAGTCCCTGATGCTGGACATCAATAATCAGCCGACAGCGGCCCGGGGAAATGGGCCCGGGATGGCGGTGGAGCTACACCTGGATAAAGCCAGCTTAAATCCTCTGGTGTCTTACGGCTCCCTCCCTGGTTCTTGTATTGAACCCGTCTTTTGTCTTTTTTGGCCCTTGTTCCTCTGCAGCCTCAGTTTTGGAGGACTTGTCGATGTCGACTTGAAATGCAAACTAACCTTTACGTGGTCAAATGCAAGACCCATCTTCATATATCAGGTCAATTTATATTTATAATTTTTATTCCTAACTACGGCAGTCCCCCCTGCCACTGCTGTGGCATCACCAACAACACACACCAGCCAGGTGGCATTTGGTGGGACTACATTTTACATCTAGTAGGTTTCCGGTGCTATTTATTCTGATACCGCTACAATCAAGTCACACAACATTTGATTGAATTTGGGATTGATCATTTATTTAACTTTAAACATGTATTATTTTACTTTTCCCGACCAGGGTACTTCAAAATGTTTGTCTTTCATTGTTTCTGCTAACAGAGCTTCCTTGCTGGTTCTGGGCAGTGGGGAAGGACCCCAGTGAGGCGTCAGGCTGCCTATTATGGTCTGTCTGAGGGTGGAGACGTGCTCAGTCCCTCCTACTGTATCAGTGCGGTTTGGTGTAAATACCTTCTTTGGTTAGTGCGGGGAATCTTTGGATAATGTCATGTCTCTTTAACTACATATAGATGTTTTTCTCATAGTTGCCTTAATTATGTTTAGTCACGGGAATGACCAGTTTGGTTGGATTAAACATTCAATTAATGTTGGTACGGTCCAGTGGGCGGGGCTTAGGCTTTAAAAGAAGGAGTTCTGACACACCAAGGAGTCAGTGAAGGGCTGTGGTGCATACACAGTTATTTTTGCTTTATTATTCTTGGATGTTAATGTTGTTGATGTTATAAAAGATCAGTAAAATAAGGTCTTATTTATCTCTATTATTACTATTACTATTAGTCCTGTCCGTCCCAGTCTAACCAAGACATTTTGTAGCTCTGTCTTCTAACTAAACCCGTCCACCACGACTCTATGTGGGCCTTCTAACTAAACATTACATTTGTGCTGGCTTGTCCTAATCTGACCCATCACTACCTTTTACAATATGAAGAGAAGTGAGTCCTCGTCCAGGCGCAGCGAGCAGCAGGTTACGTGAAGGCCGTGATGGGCGCCACTTCCTCTTCAATGCTTTGTTCCGGCGGTGTGGAGAACTGGCCTCTTTACAGCAGTAATCATGTTGCTTATGAGGAAAACACAGGTGCTCTGAAGCCACAAACAGTTATTCATTACATATTTGCTTTCCCTTTGAAAGATTTGTTTATTGTGATATATGGAAAAAGTTGAAATAAGAAAAGACTTTCTTTTATCTGCTGAGAAACATCGCCACATCATAATAAATTATTTTGCAAATGCAATCCGACAGAGCCCATTTGAATGTTTCTCTCGCTTAGGTGCACCGTGCTGATTTATTGTTTACAGGATCTTTCTTCTTGCTACCAAACAGATTTAAAATGGAAGTGTTGTATGCTCTGTTGAATCACATCACATCATTCCACATAATGTCTCATCACACTCAAATGAGCCAATATCAAACCACAGCTCTCCAAAATGTATCAGGAGTGAACTGGATCGTTGAGCTCATGGTGAATATTATTTTCATTGGGAGGGGAAAATATTTCTGTTTCATCTGTAATGAGGAAGGAGATGTCTCTGTGTGAGGCCTGTAGCTTCAATACACACAACATACACCAAACACATCTTAAAGGTGAACACTCACACATTCAGCTGAGGAAAGGAGTAACACACTCCGATCATTTACAGTATAAATGAGTCCGTTTAGAAGATTGACGGGAATGGCAGGTTTTGCACATTCAGACAGCCAGCTTCCATTTGGACCACAGCTTTCCTTTGAATCATAACATCCTACATCAACAGCATAAATATTCATCTGCATCTGCATCAAATATGGTGGTAATGAATTCATAATTAAGAGATTTTGCTTCTGCTCTTTGTGTGCATAAGTTGGCATTAGAGACAAGACTATGAAACTTCATATAAAACACCAAATCTGTTTTCTATTTGCTGATATATTGTGAAAACTAAGCTTATAGTTTAACATTAAATTGTGTAAAAAGCAGCCCAACATCAGCTGACTGGCTTACAGAGTATATAAGTTCATGGGAAAAGTCAATTCATAGAAAATGGAGCATGATCAGAATACATTTTCATATAATCTGATTAAGTCAGAAAGAGTCTGCTATGTGGACCCTGAAAGCTGTCTCATGTCTCAAACGTCCAACCTTCTCCAGCTAGAACAGCATTTCAAGGAGCTTTCCGATACAAGAGCTGTCGCTCACTCACTCTTCATCCCTCTTGACTTCTGCCACTTCTGAAACTTGACCAGTATAGAGCCATTTATCCCCATGGTAACATATAGAATCATGTAATTAGCAAGTTATTACGCCACTGGAGAGTGTGAGACAGAAACCCCTCTGAGAGCTGCTGCAGGACTGACTGAGGCAGCTTTAGTCATTTTCTGAGTAAAAGACCTAAGATGTTGGGTTGCCCACCACAACTCAGCTTCACAGCCAGGTCTAAAAGAAAACTGCAGGGTGACAATAACAGAGCACGGAAGGGATGGAAGGAGAGAGGGAGATGGAGCGAACAGAATGAAAAACAACAGCCAGGTCCACAAAAGACAGGGAAAAAAGAGCTTTCTCCCTGCTGCCTGCTCTTAGGACATGACTAATAAATCACCTCTACGCCATCAATCACCAGGAATCAACAGCAGGACTCACACGATCGATTCAGATGCCTTTAAAGCTGGTGGAGAGGAGAGTTAGACATGGACACACAACTTGGCCAAGCGTGGAGGAAACGCACAAAAATCATCGCGTTGTGTGTCAGTGTCAAAACCTTTATGTGCATTATGGTGGTGTACATGAGACCTTGTCATGATCGCTACAATGCTAACCCAACCATGCAATCCTATATGTTGTGGGGGGGTGCAACCTTTGTAATTCTTTATGCAAATCCTCAGATGTCAACAAAGTCACTTCCTTGTTTTGTGGCTGCGAGTGATTGTAACAGATGCTGTTTAAATAAAGATGAATTAAATTGAATTAGTCACATTTACCATCCAAAATCACCGTGGAAGAGAAGGAAACACAGATGCTCTAGATGAATTAAAGGACAGAAAGCTGTAAATAAGCTAATCGAGAGTCAAAGTGTGCATGTTTTACCCAAATCAACGCCCTCAAACATCTCTTCTTTCTTTAGAGAGGTGAAAACCACGCCAGCAAACACACATAAATAAAGGAGTGCAATAGTGTTCCTGGAATGCTGAGCACCTCCTTAAACTGCAGGCTTTTTATTTTACCTGCAGCCACACAACTGTTTCTGATGACTCCTGTTAAATGGAGTGTGTTGTTGAAATAAAATGATGTTTGGTGATGGAAGTGAGGGTAAAATACTATAAAGCAGCAAAGCTTTAAGCCTTAAAAAGGGGCAAACTGCAGAAATGATGCTTTTATGATTGCATCTATTGTGACAGGCAGCTGGGAGGTTTCATTGTGTAGTCAGAAAATAATAACTGAGAGTGAATGCAGGCGCGAAGTGAAAGCACATTTCATCAATATTGCCCGTCAAATAGCTCAGATGATCACAACCACAAACAAACACAAAACTATAAATACACCCAAATAGCATTTGGCCCTACTCAGACGCAGGTTATACAATCAAATTCTGTTTCCTCTGGACTCCATGCAGCACCAAAGCCATCCCACACCTGTAAGAACCCAAGACTTCTTGAACCACCAACATCCTGTTTCAGAACCGCACCAGAACATTCTCCGTGCAACTGGATTCCCTCTGCAGACAGAGGGGAGTTAGCAAGAAACGGACGTTATTTTTAGCACCGTCTCCCGGAGTGTAATCAGCCCAGAAGTTGAGCCAGCTGTGGTGAGAGTGGACCACCACCGCTGCGCAGACTCCTGCTCCTGTCGGCGCCACTCAGCCAGCCTGAAGATGGAGAAACGCTCCAGAGTTGGCACCAAGTTTCATCAGTAGTTCTGCTCGTGGCTACCAGTGTGGGCAGCACTTGCATCAGTGTGTGAGCGTGTGTGTGTGTGTGTGTGTGTGTGTGTGTGTGTGTGTGTGTGGTGTGTGTGTGTGTGTGTGTGTGTGGTATGGAAAGCAAGCATAGAAATGTCTATATCAGTGTGTGCTTTTCAATAGATACATTTTTGTTAGTGTATCAATGACTCCAGTACAGCTTCATCCTGGCTTTCAGGAGCACGTGCACGCCTCCTCGGAGCGTGATTCAGACACCAGCCTGCTCTCACAGAAAAACAGCGCAGCTTAATGCAAGTCTGGACAGCCTGGCGAGCAATAAACTGAGCTGAAACCAGCAATGATGAGGATGTTCGGCTCCCTTTCATCGACAGAGGAGAAGAGAAAATAACTCCAGCTTGTGATTGTGTGTGTTCATCACTGCACCATCCAGTCTTATCACACCTCCGACTGAAAATGATATTTCATGTATATTTTCAGTCATATGTGCAGAAACACACACTCAAGGTCCACTAAAGGTCTGCACACGAGAGCTTTACCATCCGTGTCAGCAGGAGACTTTCATGTTTCATCTTCAGCTAAAAGGGGCAGAAATGAACAAGACAGAGTTCCAAGAACAAATAAGGACCGGACGAAATGTTCTGGATGCACCCAAGAGGCAAAAGGAATCACAGCTTTTGATTGCATCATCACTGGGTCTTCTACTTTTATTGTTCTTGGCAGAGAACACTCATCACAAACATCCAGGTACATCCCAACAGGATACCACCTCCACACACACACACACACACACAAATAGAGAGAGATGGGAGAGAAAGAAATCTGCCCTCAGCTTCTGGTGGTAATTCTAAAGTTGTCAGTCAGGACAGGGGGATTGAGATTGATGTGGCCGAGCGCAGAGCTGCATGCACGACTGCTGCGTTGGTGTGCTGCTGCGTCTCCTACGGCGTGTCTGATTGACAGACTCAGCCTGATTGAAATGTTGGCCAGTAAAATAGGAGACACTGACCACATGTAGCCACAGCAAAACAAGGTTGAGCAGATGGTTTTTTGTTTAACTTTGCCTCCACGCTGGCTACATCTGAGCCCCGACCACCGTTAACGGGGTGAGGGAGGGTGTCCGCAGGACTCGATGCTGGAGCTGTTGAGTCTCCATACAGGGTCACAACACCACCACAAGCAGTTGATGGTGGACCTCAGTAGGGAGCCTTTAGAAACCCCCAGAGAACCATCCGGTTTGGTCTTCCTGGATGAGCTTTATAACTCCCCGTGCTCCGGAACAGCCAGAAACCTCCTCAAGGACCCCTGGAACAGACTGCTTCCCTGTTTCATCTCTTATGTCATCTACAGGTCTGAACTATCACTAGTCGCTTATTTGTGTTTCCATGGTGATGTCAGCTGTTGCTTGGTGACCCTACAGTTTGGTGACTTGATGTCTATCCTAAAAACTAAGTGATATTGTTTGTTTTATTCAATTGTTTGCGCAGAGCTTTGTGTTTTTATAATGTGCAATGTGAGGGGGGGTCTGGAATAACCAGGTTGGCCTCATGTCACTGTGATCCATTTCCAGACAACAAAAGAAAATGAAATGTAAACTGCGATTCCATCTATTAACACAGATGAAATGGATTCTGCTCTTTATCTGTTTCAATAGACGATAAAGATTCTTCCTCCCAATCTGGCCTCGCCGCTGCAGCTGTGAGCCTGCTGCACTCCTCCTTCTGTGCATATTGGAAATCTTTTCTGAGAACAACCTGATAACTTGTTCTGCTCTTCCTGTAAGATGTGGGTTGGAAAAGCCAGAACTTCCTGGAATGTGTGACTGCCGCCTCCGCCTCTTAATTAAATTAATTTCACCTTCCTCCCTCCTTCCTCTCCCTCCATCAGTTCCATCTCTCCATCTCTCTCTACCCTGCGTGACTCCTGACTGCTGCTGATTGATGATGAGAGAAATCTCCCAAGGACAGACGCCTTGTTAAAGACCAACCAGCAGGGTGGGGGGGTGATTATAAAGAGAGCAGCACCCACCTCTCTCCATGCTTCTTCTATCTCTTTATCTTCCTGTAAATATCCTGAACCCTCCTACTTTGTTTCCGTTCATTTCTATATTTCATCACCTTTTTTCTTGATTACCTTCTTTATCCATCAGCAATGAGGAGGAGTCTTGTCACCACAGGGACGAAGACGTCAGCATGAGGATGGTGGGAGAGGAAAGAGAGAGGGGTTACAAGGTCTGTCTCCTCCTCCCGGGGCCCCTCTGGAGGGTCTTCAGAGCGGGGGGGCCGACCCAGAGAGGCACCCGCAGATCTGATTAATGACAGCGAAGCTGCTGATTCATCACTGTCCCACTTCACACCTGACACAAAAAAAGGCCAGATTTTCAACTACCGAATGTGAGTTTTATCTTTAATATCCAAGAATTTATAATAACTGGTGATGCAAGCAGTTAGAGAAGAAAAATAAGTAATGAAGGAAATGTTTTACACGCTTCGAGAAGAAGATGGTGGTCCACTCATACTTTCGTCAACCTCCGACGTCTCAGTTCTGTGAAGAAGATAAACGACTAACCATTAACGGAGGATGAGCACCTGAACAAATTGTGATAAATTGATTCCGTCCACGCTTAAATTACAGAGCTGCTCGGAATTATAAATGAATGTAAATAGCTTTGTTTTAATTTACAAGCAGAACTTATTGATGATTAAACCTACAGCAGGCAGTATATATGGTCATGGAAGGCAGATGATTACTTTAATCACACACACACACACACACACACACACACACACACACACACACACACAGGGAGTGAGCCTGCTCCATCTTTCACACTGATTAGAGCAGCAGCCCCCAAGAAAATTAAATATCTGGGATGTTTTTAAATATTTCAGTAATTCCTCAAAGTGGGGATCATCTTTTAATCCCAGAATAAGAACCAGACCAACCATGTCTGCACACAAATCAGATTAAAGGACGTTAAATTCACGCAGCTTGCTTTTATGCTTCCTTTCCTGGCCATTAATCTTTACTTGTTCTCCTCCTCCTGTGACGCCTCTCCTCTTCCACATACTCATGCAACATTTATGACATCTGGAACAAACTCTTACAGCGGAGAACTGAAGGCCATCATCAGCTGATCTGGTAACCAATACTCCGCCTGTCTGTCAGCTCAGCCAGCGTCGGTCCAGGAAAATCCCTCCTATGTTTCATTTTGCATGATGTCCAAGGACGTCAGTGCAGCTCTTCTCTGGTGGCATCACCCGGCATCAACCTCTGCTGCAGCTAAAGGAGCCCAACATTCATCACAGCTCTCAACGCTGATGTAAATGACAAGATTGTGGTCATAATGAAGCCGAAACTGGACACATTTCCAGTTCATTTGCTTCAGTGAGTCCGTCCAGCTAACCTGACAACCATGAACCTGAATTATTATTCCCAATAAATAACGTCCAGACAGCAGAGTGTCCTCAGAATAAGGGAAATTCTCAACATTTTGTGGTCAGTCACAGTGTTGCTAATAATCTGTACGAGAATACCACATAAGTGTGTCTCTACCCCTGCTCGCACACACTTGTCCCTCTTTTCGCTCCTTCTGCTTTGAAATTTTCACCCCGTTTTTAA
Source organism: Takifugu flavidus (assembly GCF_003711565.1). Lineage (NCBI taxonomy): Eukaryota > Metazoa > Chordata > Actinopteri > Tetraodontiformes > Tetraodontidae > Takifugu > Takifugu flavidus. Next base: position 10,019,458 of record NC_079540.1, read on the forward strand.
CCTACAGTGACCCTCATATTCTATCATCTGGCTGCGTGAGCGAATTTGTCAGAGCGCCGTGCACTGAAGCGAGGTGGGAAATGGGAGAGTCCCGTCATCCCGTCGTGCCTCGCACTTGTTTTATGTGGTGCGGGTCAATAACAGCTGGTCCTTCAAGTCATAAGTGAGCACTCTGATGGAGTCTCAATGGACTTTAAGGCCGTATATGTGCACTTCATATTCAGAGGTTCTTTTATACTCACCATTACTTCCAATCACTGGTGGTATTAATGAAATTGGTGGTTTTTCTTTTGTTATGACTTTGCTATTCAGCCACTTACGGCCATTTCTCTAGAACTCATATTAGAATACAGGGCCCGGTGGGCATTAATATTGGATGAAGTAGGAATATAATAATGTGGGTTCTCACTCTCCGGTCTCTGATGCAGCTCTATGTATAGAAAAACATTAATTAGTATGAAACAAAAATGTTGTTTTTTGTCCCCATATTTGCCTCACTTCCCTTTGCAATTCCATCTTTTTTTCACATGTTCCCTGTCGTGTTTCTCACTAACTTTCTTTCCCCCTCAACCTCTGCCTGTGTCCACGGCTCTCCCACAGGCACAGTGGATCAGAGGGCTTTAGGTGATAAATACCCTGGACCGAGGGCTCACCAGCCGCCGATTCCTACCACTTCAGTGTGTCACACTGTGGCCGAGGCCTCATTAAAAAGGCATTAGCCTCCTCTTGGTCCCATGATGGAGGCCGTGTCTGGCTCAGTCACTGCCGCAGGGATCTATTTAAAAGTGGCGGCAGGAATGGATAAGGGAAGTGAGATGGGGGAAGAGAGAGAAGTGAAGAGAGAAAGAGATGGCTGCGTAATGAAAGGAGAGATTTGGCTGAAGTGGGGGAGAATAAGGCATTGACTCGACGTATGGGGAAGGGTCTCAGAGTCCGAGGAAGAAGCAGAGATAACTAGCTGGAGCAAACTCCACTCACTCTCCCCTGTGAGTTCTGTTGCTCTCACCATTTAATTGATATCAGCCAATTAAACCTGCTCGGATTTCACCCGGAAAAGGTCAGGATAGGTGGAGTCAGGAGGTTGGGAACAGGATGAAGGGGTGCCCTGGGATAAGGAGATGGCATGGGGCAAGGTGAAGACGGGAGACGCTGTGTGCACCTTGAAAACAGGAGCGTAAGCATTTATGGCACATCATTAGGAAAGAAAGTGCCTGGATGTGATGTTGGAGGGAAGAGAGAACTCTGTATGGAATCCTGCTGGGGGGGTCCACAAAGCATCATCTGGGCACGCTGAATCTGATTTCTTCACGACAAAGTGGAAAATGCCGTTTTTGTATGAAATGACTGAAAGAAAGAATTAATTAACTGCACAAAATACAAAACTGTAACTGTTACCTGATTTACTTTCATGCAGGTGGTCAGATGTTGCCTCCCAATTAAAACCCACCAACACAGGATTTCTGTACAATTTAAAGCTAACAGTGGCTAAGTTTAGAGATGTTTTGTGCCTAAACATAACTATACCTTTGTCAAACTAACAAGGCTGTTGATAGTTGAACATAAAATTAATTTAGGTCAGTTATTGTTGTGACTGTTTAGGATCTCGCTGTGTTAAAGCGAGCTGATGCAGCAGCATAACGTTACCTTAATATCAACTGGAGCTTCATGTTTTCTCTCACTAGCAAATTCAAGTATTTATTAACGGTTGACGTTGACACACAAACCACTACTGGAACCACTACTGGCAACACTGGAACCACAATATCATCCTCTCTCTGTGTGGCCAACCTGCAGGCAACAGTCCAAGCCAGCACTGCTGAAATGTGCACAGAGTATATACCAGCTAGACCAGGGGTGGGCAAACATTTTGATTCATGGGCCACAATGGGTTCTAACATTTGACAAAGGGGCCGGACCAGGAGCAGATGGATGGATGGAGTGCTTTGGTAACCTCACCTCATTGGAGAAAAAATACACATCTTGGGATATGGAGAAAACATGTGCTTTAATTTCAAATGAAAATGAAGAGAAGCATTACAACAAAATATCTGACTTTGGAATGAGTCTTAAAACACTTAAAATCAAATGAATAAAATGTGCCTTTTTAAAAAAAATGAATAACCATTTCTATTTTAAAGCACTGAAAGTTCTGTTATCCTTCAGGATATCACCATCACTCTCCTCCTGACTGTCTTTTTTCTAGTGGGAAAACACCAGAATTGCAGTGAAAATTTAACATTAACAAGGTTTATTCATTTAATTTTTCAAGTTTGGCGGGCCGGATTAAAACGTTTAACGGGCCGCGTGTGGCCCCCGGGCCTTAGTTTGCCCATGCCTGAGCTAGACCATATATTACCAAGGGCATATTCCACTCAGACCATATACTACTCAAAGGACACCATCATATGGGTTGGTTAAAATAATCCAGGCTGGATTGTTGTTTTCACACTTTCTTCAGGATGTGTTTGGAAAGAACGACCTGCTGGTGAGGAACCACGACTGGAATTCGTGGTTCATCTGGTTGGGACTGTAACAACATCTTGATTTTAGGTTTGACAGTACATTGACCTGAGAGAGAGAAACCGATGAAAACACACTCAAATACACACCGATGCTTGCTGGCAGCGGAATAAGAGAGTCTACATTTCTCTCATCGCAACAGCTTGGTTAGAACACACAAGCCTTTCTTTCAACCTTTCACAAAATACACTGAAATATGTGATGTGTAACCAGGTCATAAGACAACCACAACATGTGTTTTTAACTCCTGTGCATTGATTTCTTGGCTACTCTTAAACCAACGGACTTAAATCAAAGCTCCTCTCACCAAGCAGCTCGATATTCTAAGAGAAGAAACTGGACTCAGATCGAAGGAAGTAGCTATTTCATATTTAGATTTTGATCAGTTCTGAGGCTGTCAGGTGTCTTTTCAATGGGAGCAACGTCTTTGTTCAGGAGCCGAAGAAGCTAACGTGAAGCGTGTTGGACCTGCATCAGCTCGGAATTATGGATTCAGAGAGAAAACACACAGCGATTTAAGAGATATAAGAGACACAGAAGCTGTTTAATCATTCTGGGATCAGGATCTCACTTCCTTTCTTGGTTTTATGCTTATTTGAAGACTCTTCTTTATGTGTTTGTAATGTTAATGAAGCAGACCTTGTTGGTTTTTATGCATCTATGAGCAATAAAAAGCCCATAAGGAAATCATTTGGTAAATAAATAAATGTTCTTTTTACTTCTCTCCTACATTCATCATAAAAAACACACAAACATTAGCAGCAACATCATAACGGATGCTTGCTGTCACTATTTGGACACTGTTTGTGTTTTTCTTTACCTGCAAAGGCTCTAACATGATCTCAGAGTTCAGTAAATGAGGAAAAATGATGGGAGGACACATTTAAAGCTCCTGGAACCCACAGAAACCTCCCAGACAGAGCTTCAAACAGCTGCTTCATATGGAGCAGAAGGTCGCTTAGTTTCATGAGGCGGATAAAAAAAGAGGGGAGTGGATCCTAAATCCACTAAATCTGACCCAGTCCACCAACAGACTGAGCCAAGGCATTCTCTCCATTTAAACTGTGAATAGCAGCAGGATGTGGAGATGGAGAGAACCATTTGGTTGGTGAAAGAGTAGAAGCGAAGCTGCCAGCATCTGCAGGAAGTTGCTGAAGTGGCTGCACAGTAATGAGACAATGGCAACAGACATTTTGCTGACACATGCAAAACACTCCAATGCAATTAATAATAAAATTCCCCTGCATCCCTCTATATGCCACTGCTTCATATTATGGAACTGCATTTAATTCATGCTCGGGGGTTGTTGAGTTCCCCGAGGAGCCAATTTCAACAACGCAACCAAAAACAAGGTCAAGGAAAGTTGAAAGTTCATCAGCCCCAAAACCTTATTCACTCACCGATGATTCACTCGAGTGTTTACGTGCAGTCCAAGATATTTATGAGGTGAAGTGGAGCGCGGGGAAGGATGGTGGCGGCAGGATCAGGTAAGTTGTTTGTTAAAGTAACAAATGGCCTGCAGAAAAAGACCCTGGTATTGGGGTTAATGACGTGAGGCACTGATGGAAAACCTCTGCTCTTGGAGCGCGGTTGCATGTCGACTCTACGCCGTTGATTCAATAATAACGCTTTTGTTGTTCAAATAATAAGAATGAGCCATAATTGATGTACAGCTCTGATGCAGTGGGCAGCAAAGGCAGGTTTGTTCGATTCACCTGCATCTTCTTCACTCGATGCTGCAATTTCTTACGGAGAGATTTGACACGGCGTTCGCATCACATGTATGTTTGCATACTGGCCGCCACCCTTTGACAGGACTGGGATGGCTCAGAGGTGGCCGCTGCCATCTGGGAAGCAGCGATAGAGAGGACAGTTATTGACAGGGATCTGGGCTTGACAGGAAGTGACAGGAAGTGACAGCTCCCCCCTCGTCATCATTCAGGGTCACCTCAGTGGTGGTCTGCACCCTGGTGAGGATTGAAGGACGTCAGGGTGGGAGAAGAGAAGCCACACCAGCGTGGGGACGTTGTGGTGCACCTGAGGAACATGCTGAGCGCAACATGACAGGATCAACTCTTAAAACTCAGACAGCTGAAGCCTTAAACCTTTCAGAAGAAAGCACTTTATTTAAAATAGGGGAACAAATAAGGCTGTTTCACACTGATAAATGGATGAAAGTGAATAATAACAGGCACAGATAAGAATTTTAATCTAATTTAAATTTGGGTTCTTTTTAATTCTTAAGCAAAAACAGGTATTCCCACCCAAAAAACCCAAAGATCAGCCTTGCTCAAAAGCACTGTGTCAGTAGCTCTGCAGGGAAGCTAATAGATCATGTTGTCTTTCATGAGCTGCAACAGTTGCAGTGCTAAAACCAATTGAGTCCACCAACAGTTAAATATCACACATTCAATCATTCAGGTTCGCCGAGCGTTCTATTGAATTTTGTAATGATATTTTTTTACCAACACTGATGATAATGATTCTTCCTCCTCAGGTAACATTAATGTGATCACCTTTTCTACACTAATTCCTCCTCTTTCCTCCGTTCCTCCATTTTTTCAGTCCACTTTTCTACTTCTCCATCTCTTCCCCCCAGTTCTGTGCAGCCTATAAATCACATGTTGATAGATTAGCCCCACTGGGAATGTCTCAACCTGGAGCTCAGAGCCAGGCTAGCTCACCAAACGCCTCGTCTTTGTTCTGAAACCACCTCACAGGGGGATATTTACATGAAGGGCACATATCCCAGTCATCCCAGCCTGGAAAAAGGGAAAAGGAGGCTTTATTCACAAATAGTCCAAGGACAGGAAAAGGCTACTGTAACATCTATTTTCATGGGACCAGAATGCCGGTTATATTTGGACCGAGGCCTCTGCTGGGACTGAATCCCTCTATTGTCTCCATTTATATTTCAGCTTTTTGTCTTTGCACCAAGGTAAAATGTGTGTTTGTGTAACCCAGAAAGGCTCAGAGAACGTTGGCCTCCGCGACCACAGGAGGCAGCACCTCTTCATCCTCCGCTGACGGGAGTTCGGTTTGACTTCTGCCTCACACAGCAAATTAGTCGCTTCAGCCTGAAACGACCTTCATCCCAACCTGCCACCTCAGACCGTCGCCATCGGGCCGCCGTGGAAAGCTGGCAAACCTGCCACGCTGCGAGGGGCTCGCACCCTGGTCACACCTCACAGGGATGCTGTCAGCCCGAATCAAGTGGCCTCTTTCCCTTTAAATGGATCTCTCTGTGTAAAGCGACGCCAGAAAGCAACAAGGTCAGCTCACAGCATCACAGTTTGCCTAAAAACGCGTTCTGCCTCGAGTTACTCATCCCAGACTTTTCACTGCAGGCGTCTCCAAGAGTGGGATTAAATATTTATGCAACCCAGCGAGGGCTGGCAGATTTACCAGCTGGAGGAGGACTCTTCACACAAAAGCAGGTGGAGTAATCACCTCGGTGTTAATGACCACAGACACTGTTTACCCAAGGCGGAGTGGTCAGGCGCTTCACACAGATCAACCAGGTGCTTTGTAGGGTTTAACCCCCAAACCAGGCTGTAGGGTTTAACCCCCAAACCAGGCTGCCAGTCTTCATCAGATCCTCCCGCTGATGAAGTTCCACAAAGATTCACTAAACCCTGGAAACTGGCTTTCAGGCGTCCCGGGTCCAAGTGATGAAGATGATGACCGTGTTGGTTATTCCTAAACTGATGCGGACATCAGTGAAAGCATCAGATGTCCTCTGGACACTTTGGTGACAGGGAGTATTTTGGGATGTTCAAGCTCGGAGCCATTTCCAGGTAGTGTTTTTAATCAGCCGTCACTCAGACTTTTATCGTGCTGCGTTCAGAAGCCTTCAGCTCTTCGTCTGACAGATGTTTGAATGCTGACACGACTCGTGCACGGAGCTCGCAGCTGTTTCAGCCAATCGCCAAAGCACACATGCATTCGTCGTAGCATTTGATTTCCTAAATGTTCATGGAGATTCATGTTAATCCTTTAAAGAATGGCGATCATCATTCTCTTTACCTTCAACACATCTGACAGTGGAAGAATGAAGCTTCCCACAACAGTTTGTCCTCCCGAGCTCGACGCTCAGCACCATCTGAGGCGGCCTCCTGTGATCAATGAAAGCACAAAAACAAATTCCCTTGTGGAATCATTCTATAATTGCTTTCCTTTATTTAACAGCCAAGGATGAGATCTGACTCACAGACCTGAAGCTTCTCTTATTCGGCGCTGCAGCCCCTCCATTAGCTCCACCTGCTCACAGTGGACGCCTCCCTCCCTTAAATCTGTGGCAATAACCTGCAATGAACAGCGACACTGAATAAGACTTTTTAATAAATGGATATAAGAAGAGAATCCAGCCAGGAGGAGCACCGCCCGTTGAATGTGTCCCACTCTATATTATACAGGGGAGCTTTTTCGAGATCCGCTCCAGATAAGGGTAAATAAAGCCTTTTATTGCCTCCATTCCATCGCAGATAGACTCAGCTGTGTAATATATCCATCGCAATATCAGGGGATTGGAGACAAAGCAGTCGAGGAGCAAGGTGAGAAATATCATATGAGATCACAAAATATCCAAAAATGCTTTCATCCAAAGCAAAGTGTTTCTTAATCATCACTATAATTAGGAAATTGCAAATATTTCTATCCTGTTTGTCTCCCCTATGACAGGATTGTGTATTAGGATATTAAAAATGCATCATCTCATAACAGAAGACGTATTTAGGAGACTTTATCCCCTGCAGGATGAAATTAATGACCACACCTCCACGCCGAAAGGTCAAATCTGACAGCAAACAGTTTCCTTTCATTACCTCCACCTGACACTTAATGTTCCCCTTCACATACTGTAGCCCTGACACGTATCGACTGCGTATTAAAACCGCTTTAGGGCTCAGCCTCAAATCAATACACAAATACTTCAGCAGAAAATTCCTTTTCGGTGACATGGAGTCCTCAAGTGGTTTAAATCATTTCTGTCTGCACAGATGGATGCTCCCCGAAAATGACTTCTTTTTTTTTATTTGGCTCTTATTAGCAGTCGTCTGGTAATACGGCAGTGATTTATTTCGTGACTTTTCCACTCCTTCAGGTTTTCTGACACGTTGCTTCCCGGCAGCAGAGTGGGCGACCTGTCATTCACCAGCTGTGAGCAAGGTCGCCGAAGTCAGCCTCCACCTCGCGTCTAATACTTCCTACTTTCTCCATAACTTTAACTGAGTTCTACACACTTACTTCACACCAACATGCAGCCAAACAGAATTAGTCCCTATTTAATCTAATTTTACCTTCTTCTTATTTTACATCTGTTAGCTTTGACCCCGAAGAAAAAGGAGAAGATGCAACAGCTGATTTCTTTGTTTTCTGTCCACCGTGAGCTTCTCTATCAGCTGTCGTGTTTAATTGGAGAACAGACGCTGAGTTGGACGCAGCAGCTTATAAATAAAGATCTGCTGTAGACTCCAGTGTTGCTAACGTTAGCCCCCGTCACTCCAGAGAGTCTCTAACCAGTGCATTTAATATTATCCCCCACAGCCAAGCGTCTGATGGGTGGCTGCTGCATCGGGCTGAGACAGGACGGTCGGGCTGATCTGCACGGTGAACCAGAGGAACACAAAAGGCTTTAAAATGGATCGACTTGCGGTATTAATTTCCAAGTTGGAGGCAGAAGGATGAGCAGTCCGGGAGCAGAGACATTTGAGACCAAACTCAATTTAAATCACATCGTTCTTTTGCTCAACACTTTTTCCCAAAAGCTAAATTGAAAAGGAGGGTGGGGGGGACTTTTTCCTCTGTAATGTATTTATTCATTTGGGTTCAGCTGCAACCACAGAAAATTTGTTTTACAGGAAAGCTCCCATGTCCGCTGTCACTTCTTGTAACAAGCGAAGAGCAAAGGCTCTTTCAGCAGGATCCAAGCAGTAATCTCCGTTCCTGCATTACTGAGGCCGGCAGCTGAAGCCACGTTCAGGATGGAGAAGCTCTGCCTGACGACGATCACCCGCAAACTCGGGATCAGCACGAATAACAAACCAAATAGGAGAGCATCTTCTGGATCATTCCCCCGACTGAGCAGCGATGGGGCAGGACAGTCCTTGGAAAAGGTGGAGGGAAGCGCAGATGTTAAAAGACAGAGCAGGAGCAGGTTTAAGGGGAAGGAATCTCCTCCCTTCTTGGAGTAGTGTTGACCTCACACACCTGAGCTGTCTGCGCTGAAGTGACAAAGCGATTATGCAGAAAAGGGAACAAAAATAAGTCACTCAGCAAATTTGAGGGTGTTTTTCCTGGAAGCATGTAAAGATAAACGCACCTGCTGCTGCTACGGGTGTGTGTGTGTGGGGGGGGTTCAGGACCCAGTGGACAGGTGTGGTGTCTGAAGGTCGGCACGTCTGTGATGCCTGACGGAGGAACAGGCTTTTACAACAAGGTCGGCGGTTTGCTGACTTCTCCGAGCACACACACACACACACACACACACACACACACACACATGCTGCTCAGGCTCGAGGACAAGGATGCTGCTGCTGCTGCAGTGAGCGACCAGCAGCCATTTTAACTTCCTGGAACCTGAAGGCACAACAGCCTGAATGCAAATGTGCAGACTAATGTGGCGACTTGAAAAAGTGCAATTAAACACACTTTTGAGGCATCAATTCTAGTTGCAGCTGCTACATTCTCATGCTGCTCCCATCTGGAGGCAGACAGCCCACATTCATTTTCAGTCTTTCCATTTTCTCTCTTTGCTTGTGGGGTTTCCTCCAGGTTCTTCAGGTTCCTCGCCCAGTCTAAATGCCCAGCTGGTTAAAAACAAGGACTCCCGCAGTATTTACATGCAGCGTTATGATACCAGAGTCAGTCTCAATGTGGTGGTTAAAGAAATAACGGCACGGAGAAACAACAGCTGAGCTCATTTCACTTCATCATTTTTAAAAGAAGAGCAGATGAAGACAGCTTCAGCATTTACCATCAGATGCAGTGACTCTTGAGATTATGGTGCGTCCTCTCCTTCGCTCAGTCTTTGTCCTTCTATGAATGCAGTTGTTTTTATGACCTTCATTCAGCGCTTTGTTCTAAATTAGTGTAAAAAATCTCTTCATTCTAGTTTCCAGTGGACTTTATTCCAATGACACGAGGATGCAAAAAAACATCAAGAATAAAAACAACAATAATCATGAGAATTTTATTCTTTCCTCTTGTGTAAAATGAGACCATTGCTGCATCTGTGTGTATCGATGTGTGTGTAGAAACCCCGAATCCTTTAATCACCTCACTCACCAAAGCATTTAATTAAAAGAGACAACAAATGGAGACAAACTGATCCCTCGAGTTATTTTATTTGTGCTGCTTTGACTGGTTAATAAAGGGGAGACAAGAGGGACTCGGGTCATAAAAGCCTGAGAATTCTGAACCGCTGAGCAGCTTTCTTACGCAGCCAGGACTCAGATTGTTCATAGTTTCCTGTCTGTGTATAAATATAGATCTAAATATATCATAAGAAACCATTTCTAATGTATTTGCATGCATGATGTATTTTTCTGTCCCTCTCCTGTCTGTCTTTTCTCACGTCTCTACAGTTTCTTCTCCTTTATCTCTCCAACAATAACCCTTAAACTTGGGTCCTGTTCAAGGTTTCTTCCTGTTAAAGGAAGAACCACTGTTCTGTGGTGGCTGACAGTTACCAAACTGACCATACAGCCGGCTCAGAGGAAGAGGGGTTCTACTCATGGTCAAACCACATTAGAGCTGAAGACACGGTTCAAAAGTCACCAGTGACTCTGACGCCATCACCTTAAGGTGCAGCTGGAGAAGGTTGTGGGTTCTCCAGGGATTCCTCAGCTCTTCTGGTTGCAGATGCTGACAGAAGCGGTTCCTGGTGGTTCCTGGTCGGTCCTGGCGGAGCGCTCGTGTCAGCTCCTCCATCAGAAGAGAGCAGGCCAGTAGAGAAAAAGATGTTTACTAAATGTTGTTAAGGATTTTATGGCTTCAGCTAAGAGAGAAAACCCTCCACCAGGATGCAATTTGTGCTGATGGACCTAAGAAAGGTTTATTTTTACATTATTTAGAACTTTGCTACACACCACTCTGTCACATGGTGTAAAATTAACACTGAGACGTGTTGGGAATTAGAAAAACTGTGTGGAATTAGAAAAAAATGCAAAGATGAAGAACGTTGAAATTATTTTAATGGCTTTGATGCAGTTTTTGTGACCTAATTTGGAGAGTTTGCCCATCTGTTGAAAGCCTCTTGTCTAATCAAGCTCTTTTCCTCAGAGGAAATGGTTCTCGGAAACCAGAAGGAGGTCAAGAAAAATCCCACAGCTCCACTGAGAGACGCCAAGCCAGCAAATTCAGGCTCTGGCGGCCGAAAGCAGGAACAGAAGCGATGAGAAGGTGGATCGCTCTGACCAGAGGTTCAGCCTGCAGAAGTGAGAAAATGAATCAGGGTGACACTTCTGCCATCCTACCACCTTTGTTCCACTCTGACACCAGACACGTCTCATCGAGGCGTCTCCACTCACCTGCTTTCAGTCAGACCTCCTGCTCTCCTCACACCCGTGCATCCGTCCATGTACGCACCTCCTCCCAGACACGGCTCCTGTTGCCAAGCGCGCCTGAATCCTGGTGATTTCCTCACCGAGAAAGTTTTATTTTTCCAGTCCAACCACGACAGTGGCCATCAAGTCTGCCTGAGGGTTCACGAACAGCCACAAATCTGTCTAATCAAGTAATTAAGTACATTTTATCAACATTTATCAACATTTTAGAAAATACTTCATCCAGCATTCATCTACCCAAATGTCTAGAAGAGCGGCACTGATCCGGGGAGACTGGGAACAGACTCATGTTCCGTAGGTCAGCAAGTCACGTTGCTCCACACAGCTCGCAAAGGTTAACCCCGAATCTGGACAGTAATGGGCCCAGAACTGTTCCCTTAACTCTCTTTTCTCCTGTCATCTCCCAATTGTTCAATAAAAACAGGAAAATGAAATCTTGTGTGTGTGTCTTGTGTCCTCCTTGTGTTTATCTATAACACTGGGGGGGGGGGGGGGGTTCCTGATAAAAGGGGAAAATGGTGAAATATCCCGAAATGTCAATCCAGGTGACCACTAGGGGGCGGTGTGAATGATTTCCAGACGATCTCGTAGCCAACCTTGATGCTCGTACGCTCACAGCACACATGCAATGCAAGTAATCTGATTACTTCATGTATGAGAGAAGATTCTGAATCTTACAAACACATTTTATGCAAATTTGTGCACCACAAATGAATCTGGCAGAATTCTGCGTAACCCTTCTTTCACCTGAAGGTTGTGATGCTTCTGCTTGTTTTTTAGAATAAAGTTAAAGAACACTGAGGAGACACACTGTGTGTGTGTGTGTGTGTGTGTGTGTGTGTGTGTGTGTGTGTGTGGTGTGTGTGTGTGTGTGTGTGTGTGTATTTCCGCATTTATAATTTAAACAATAGTACAATTTAGCTTTAATTGTTTAATTGTACTGCTGTATAAACGCCACCATGAGAGTCACAGCTTGTGGGGTTCTAGATGTTGATATTTAGAGAGGTTGTTGTTGTGGTTCGTGTCCATATTTCAGTGGTTTCCTCCTCATTCCTCCACTTATGTGACCTTTCATTTGAAAAGCTGCGTTCTTACCTCATCGTGGGCCTCAACCCCTCCTGTGTGACCGGACCCAGCAGGACATTTGAACCAAAAGTGGGATTTTCTGCCGCAGAAGAAAAACAGACCCATTGTCTCCTTCCTGGTCTCCTAATGAATTGGCTTTTAGCCTGTTTTGGAGCACATTATCCTTCCCTCTCCTCCTAATTTTCCAATTTGCTGTGTCATTTATACCTAATTGAAGATCGCACCGGGCTGTATTACTCTAACAAATAGGGTGATATACTTTATTGAAGGTCTGCTTTCTACAGAGGAGCCGGTAAACCAAACATCAATTGAAGACCATACAGAAGGCTTTTTTTCTGGGGGATGGAGCACATTGCAAAGAGATTTTAATTATTTCTCAAAGGCAATCCAGCACTATCGCTTATTTTATGGTCACTTTTATTTCTTTGAAGGAGATAGTAAATGAGCTGAGGATTCACTTTTTTTTGCCTGCTCTGTCCTCCTTCTTTGTATTTGCATCTCAAATCCTCCAAATCGGTTAAGGAGCGCTTGTTTTCCACCTGCTGGAGCCCTGTCCAGCATCCAAATGAACATCGGGGCAAAGGTCAAACGACTGCATGGGTCATGTAGAAGAGCAGCCGGTTAGCATGCGCGGAGGGAGGGAGAGGTTTGAAGACGGCAACATTCAAACGCATTATTGCCGCCACTCAAACACTCTGCCGTATACACACATCGGAGTTCCGTCATAGATTATATGTTTTTATTCTGTCCTTCACAAGGTCATGCAGGTCAAACCAGGGTCAAACTCCTTTATTTTCATCGAGAGATTGTAAAACACAAGTGAAGGAAAAAACAAATGTCAGCAGCTCTGATCTCACGGCCTTCAGAGCTAACGAGTAAATGTTGTCACACGGGACTCCACGTCCGTGTCCTCACACACATTCCAGACTAACGAGGTCCGTTAACCAGCGAGCTAAACATGGAGAGGAAGGCGATCTGACCCGGGTGAGACTGATGAAGAGCATCTGTCACCGTCCGTGATCACGTCGTTACCGAGATGGACGGATAAAGGAAGAGAAGAGCAGCTCAGCCCTTAATAACATTTGTTTATCCATTAACACCTATTAACCGGGGGGCTTGTTGGTTGCCAAATGATATATCACATCCACAGTCAATGAACTTAAACAGGAGATAAAACAAACTAAAAAGAAAGAACCAAAACTACTAAAAAGCAGAAGAAAATAATGAGCACGGACATAAGGGTGGTGAACGAAGCTGCTGAGAATAAATGTGTTTTCACCACTGGTACAAAAAACAACAAAGGAGAAGAGTCTTTCCATCAATCATGTTGCCTGGAAACAGTCCTGAAAATGAGGGCGTGGCCTAACGCATCTTCGGCTCTGGCTCGATCCTGGAGGACGTGGAATGGTTTGAACCCTGATACTGGTCCCAGCACGTGTTCTGGGCAGCATGAGCCAGACAAACATACCCAGAATGCAACCACGCCCTCCTCTTCCTCATCATCTTCATCCTCCTCTTCCTCCTCTCAGGACTTGCAGACAGTCATTTTGTGTTTGGGTAGAGCTCCATCACTGAGGCAGACAGGACAGGACAGGACAGGACAGGACAGGCTTTTTTCTGCTGACTAAACAACAAAAGATGAGTCTCGACCTCCGGCTGGCTCAGTGGCACTTCAGCAGCAGACGGGGGTGTGGGCATGCGGATAAATCGATTAGCGGGGGTGCTTGACGGATGGGATTTATAGGACACCTCGAAGCCCGGGAATTCATTTTTCAAGAGAAACATGCATCTGCCAGGTTCATTCGTCTTGGTAAGAGATCTGGCACCTGACCCAGGTTTGGGGGCTCAATTACGGATGGTTGCAGCAGTTTGGGGGGGTGAATAGACCTGGTGAATGCACACACACACGTTCACGAGGGGAGATTTAGGGATGAAAGAGTGGTGAAGGGTGAGCTGGTGAAAAGGATGAGAGGCTGGATTGATTACAGGATGGACTTTTCTGTGGGACAATGGAACAGAAGGTCAAGTGAGTGTTCACGGAACAATGGCCCCTCTTTATTTATGGTTCCAACCCAAAAAGCAGCATCACAGGAACCAAAGAAAGACCTCTGATCTCAGGGGATGGAAGCACTTTTACACGGGAGCCGTTTGTTTCTGCTCAAACGTCTCCACTTTGGTCTCATCTGGTCAAGAGTCCCGTTGCCTCTGGTCATCTGAGTCATGTGACCTTTTCTAGAAGGACCACCCCCCCCCCCCACCCCTTGCTCTTCTGAGGTTGTAAAATAAAAAAGAGGATTGACGTGAATCCAGAAGACTCATCCGCCCCAATCAGAATCACTCAGAAATGTAGCTCAAGTATTATTATTTTATCATGACGACCTTCACGTGTTTAGGAGCCAATAACGGAAAAATGACAGTTTGTCAGTTACATTTATGAGGCTCAGTTCATTTTAGGACTACCTGATGTTTTCTTGAGTTTGAGGATTTTAAGTGAGTGAAGGTGGCTGTAACGCAACACCACGCCTCCCCTTAAGCACTGACATTTCATTAAGAGTTAGCTGTCTTTTTTTTCTTGAATATGGTGGAATAACTCTCCGCTTGGGGCTGCAAAGTGCTGGTGCGTCTCTGCGGCATCTTCCTCTCTCATCCTCAACACCTCGGCAGGTGATTTATGTAGCGGCGTTGCTCTGTGACCTCGGAATCCGCCCCATCCGTACCGCACCTGTCACTGCGCCACTGTCGGCGCGCTTACTGAAAACCAAGCCATCCGTGTAAAATGGCAATTTTCCTCCAACCCGGACAATAAAAGAGGACCCAGCCCACTCAGAGGCAAAACTGGGAGGAAGCTATGACATGTAGAGCAGGTGGGCAAGGTTTTGTCCTCTTCTAACTGGGGAGCTGAACTGCACGGCCTGCTGACCGCAACATCTGCTGTTTGTTGGGGTAACAGTTTGGTTTTTACCTCCACGGAGACACAATGCAGATGACTGAAGGTGTACGTTGATGCAGATGGAAACGACCAGGACGTGTTTGAACCAAAGCCCCGGGGGTCACCTACTAGCATACAATGCATGATAATCCAGTGGGATTAGCAAAAGGCTAAAGTTAATGGTGTCTGTTTCTGAGGAGAGGCCCAGTTGGTTCCCAGGAGGATTCCCTTAACGAGCTCATCAGGACTAATGAAGCTTAACAAGCATCTAATTGGCAACATTACGATGTTCCTGGAGGTCAGAGTGCAGCCGTGTGTGCCAGTAGTAAAACGGTTGCCACTTCCTGCCAACAACATGTCACATGACCTGCTAGCGTTTCTTTGGACAAAAGGATCCTGTTAGCTAAGCAAAGAAGGTTGTTTATTTCACTAATGAAATAAAGTAGCTACTAAGAGAAAAGCAGGGGGACGTGATGAAGCAGTAAAGTCAGTTTTTATTGTGCTGCCTCTCTCAAACTATAAAACATCCAAATCCCATTCAGACTTGGATCACTTTGAGCTTCTGTTACTGAAAAACTTTATTATGTTCTCTGCATGCATCATTCTATTTGTTAAATGCAACGTGAAAATAAGTTACTAACAATACAGACACTAAATAATACACATTAAACATACTACACTGGATAAAAATACAGAAAATCCTAAATGGAGGTGCTGCAACAGATGTGATAACTTTAATGCTGCATGGACTCCGTGGTTCGACTGGGAGAAAGTGGTGTTTAAAACTTTTATCCAAGTAGTCTTGGGAGTGATGTTGAAAACAAATTATATGTCTGTAATCATCAAGTACGCTTCAAAGCGTATTTCTCAAAGTGAACAAGAGTGAATTACGACCATTTATTACAAATACGTGTGTGATGGAGGAAGGCTTTTAAAGTGACACTAAAGTTCCGGTTCCTCCAGGTCTGTGGCACAATGCTGCCGCCCAGCGGTCCGGTGGCGTAAGTGCAGACTAATATTCAAGCACAAAAGTCGATCGATTTTAACATAAATAAAGTCACATATTTAGAGCTGTGGTCAAAATCCTTTATTTTCACAAAGAGAATTTATTTACATGAATTTGTAGATGCAACTGAAGGCCATAAACAACTGACAAAATAATACACAAAAATTATGTGTGCCTTTACAAAACAGCAGCGGAAGAGTTTAACCTTTCCAGGACTCAGATGTGTCCGTAATGCTGCTCAGATAAATACAGATTTTCAATGTTTTTGGCAAGAGAAAAAAGGATGGAACAGCATTTAAAAGATGTGTGGCCAAACCTTGAGCTACACACGCAGCAGAAGACAATCATAAAAAAGGAAAGGTAGAGGAAATAAAGCTAACTATCCTACATCAATAAAGTAATAGAAGCTACAACATTTATACAGTTGTCAGCTCTCATGAGCTGGGGGCCCTCGGGAAAACAACCTCTAGTGAAGCAGAACTCCGACATGATGAAATCTTAAAAATAAGGACAGACGCTCCTAAAAATGTACAAAACAACAGCGGACGGTTGGGTCACTCGGATTGTCCACACAGGGTCGAGAGGTGATTCTGTCAGAAAGATAATGAAGAAGATGGAGATTAGAGCCTAGAGGTAGATGTTGATGTGGAAGCAGTGAAGAAGCTTCACATCTTCTCCACATACCTGCAGCAGCCGGATGCTCTTCAGAGCAGTCTGGTCCAGCTGTGACAGGTCCACCGTGTTGATCTGGCTGGCCAACAGCTGGAGGCTCTGAGGAACCACACGTATTATTATGGTCTGTACTGCCTGTGATCCACACACACCCTCCTAACACAGCCCACCTCTCCGCACACTCACCTCTCCGTTGCCGCTGGGGATGTTGATGACAATGTCCTCGTTTCCCCCGGCGATGGGAGAACCGTTGACTGAAATGCTGTAGACCCGTTCCTTGTGACGGGGAACTCTCACAGCGGGGGTCTTGGGAAGCCTGAAACGTGACATTTGATGTAAAACCTCAGTGGTAGGAAGAGAAATAATGAGATGGGTATTAATCAGGAGTGGTGTGAGGACCTGGGGTCAAAGCGGGGGGTGAAAAGTGGGGTGGCCCCCATCATCAGAGAGGAATCCATCATGTTCCTGGCTGGTGTGACCAGGGGCCGTCTGTTGGACCTGCACCCAGAGTTAGAGTCACGCCTGAACATCGTGACTGAGACATAAGCGACAGCGGTGAAGGAGTCTGACCGTCTGATGGAGGTGTTCTGCGTGGTGACCGACAGCGCCTTCGCCCGCTTCGACGTACTCGGAGGTTTCTTCGTCGTTCTCCCCTAAACACCAAACCACATCATCACTTCCCCTGATCCATGGAGGGTGTCCCCCGTCCCCCATCCCCCGTCACACGTTACCTTCCTGGTCGTTCTCGGGACGTTTTCGTCGTCTGAACTGGATCTGGCGCCACCATTTTTCTTTGCTGCTGTGGGAAAAGACGATGAATAAAATCCCTCACATGCAAAGTTTATAAGCGATCAAATGTGCCAGCGTACTTTTCTTGACAGATTTCAGCAGCACTGCGTGATCCTCCACCATCACACTGTCCACAGTAGCAGCCTCCTCCTCTCTCTGTCAGACAGAACATGCTGAGATATTCTGGAGAGCAAAAACTTTTGGATGAAGCAGAAACGTACCTTTGTGTTATCCACCAGGGGAGATTTGGGCTTTTCAGACTCTGGAGAGAGGGAAGCCCAAAAACAGCATTATTGGGGGATACGAGTATGAACTGATGACAAGGGTAGAAGTGCTTGGTGATGTGTGCAGGTAACCGTGGCGATGAAAGTTGGGTGAGCGTGAAGGTTCTGGTCCACTTACTGTAGTGTTCCAACCAGGACGACTGCCTGATGGCTTTGGGCATCTTCAACAGCGCCATGTCGTAGCTGTTGTCCACATCTTTCAGCAGCTGTTTGAGCTTCTCTTTCATCAGTCGAACTCGGGTCTCCACTGAAACAGAGCCAAATTAAAGTTGTGATTCTTTGTATTAAATAAAGATGGTGACAACTCTGGTGCGCAGCGATCATTAGAACTCACTAACATTTTTGCAGGAGTAATAAATAAGCAACATCCATCCAAGTCACACCCAGAACCAGCACCAAATCAAATTTACCTTCACAATCAAAGTCCTGCAGGAACGCCTCCAGCTTGGCCATCCTCGGATCCACTTTGTGCTGCCTGGTGGTCCTTTTCCTGGGAGCCATGTCTGCCTGAAGAGCAAAATAAAGAGGTCAGCTCCGGCCAGACCGGTCAAGCCAAATCAACTTTATTTCCTGACCCAGGTTCTGACCCAGCAGACTTATTCTCAACAACATTTTTATATGCTTATTGTGGCAGGAGTCTCTTCAGTTGGATACCCAGAATCAATTATTTTGGCCTCTAAATGTGTAAAAGCAAGCAGCATCTAAATGGATGACAGCATACATCCAAACCTCTTGGATTTGAGTCTAAACCCAAACCAGTGTTAATAAAGATACTTGATGAGATTATTCCCTGTAATAGATGAAAACCCACCCAGATCAGGAGGTGCCAAACACCGCTGAATCCCAACATTGAATAAAAGCCACTGGGATGACTAAATCCTCTGATCCCATGATTTATTAGTCAAAATCAAACAAGTCCACCACAGAGCACATTCACAAAACACATTTATATCCAGCTCAGACCTCTTTCTCATTTTTAAATGTATATCTTTAATCCCAGAAGCATTTAAACATCGTGTTGAGGTGTCCATTAGGTGACGTGAAAAGGACGAAAATCTACATGGCCGATGGCTGTGACCTCGCTACCTAGGAATTCCCTTTGAGACTTTAGGGAGTGCTCCGTATAAAATAAAGAAACAAACGATGTCGTACGAGGTTAAAACGACAGACCAACATTCAATAGATAAATAAACTACCGAGTCCGTTTGCTGCTAATCGAGCTAACTACCGATTTCCTGCTAACAGCCACTGCTAACAAGCTAGCTGCTAGCACGACTGAGACGGCTCCGCTTCTGGGCTGCCACTCTTTCAAACGTGTATTTTTTGTATTGATACTGAAGACATTTACATTTTGTAACATTTTGAGCTGCATAGCTTAAAAAAATATAAGTACCTGCTTATGTTTGAACTTCTTCGGGACAGGACTCTCCTCTACCTCCTCAAAAAGCCGTTTTCAAATCTTCGCGCGGGGCGGAGCCAGAGACAAGTTCGACCAATCAGATCATCCAGGGAGGAAGGCTGTTGTTGACCAATCAGAACGCGAATCGCCAGTGTTTACGTCAGGAACACGGAAGTAATTTCAGACATCGTGGGAAACGTTTTGATATCTCCGCAACCAATGTTACGTTACAAACGGATCGTAAGGTTTTAGCTTTACATTAGGTTTTAGCCCGTCAGGACGATGTCCAGTCCTGCCCTCCCTTTAATCCACCAGGCGCTGAGGAAAAGCTTTCAGAGGCTCGAAAGCAGCCAGAAAGTTTGGGCGAGCGTGTTAGCCGAATGCAGCCCCCTGATCGCGTCCGTCGGTAATCTGGCCGAGCAGCTGCGAGCTCTGTCCAGCCTCCATCTTCCCAGCACACCGCTCAATGTCTTCCCTGACCTGGAGGATCGGCTACGTTTCAAGCTTTTACATGCCGTTGACACAGCGCTGGTCAGACTCAATGAGCAGATGTAGGTGACTTATGTTGCACCTGATACAGGAATATGCTGGTTGAAGTTGAAGGCATTTCTCATCTCGCCATGTGGCTTTCCCTCAGGTGTTCTCTACAGTCTGTTCGAGACTCCTTCAGTAACCAGGTCTCTGCAGTCTTCCAGCTGTACGAGCAGAACAGAGACAGTCTGGATGCCAGCACAGTGATGGAGCGATCAGCCATGGCTCCATCCATCTGCGACATGATGGGCTGGCTGCAGGATGCCGAGCGCCATTATAGGCAACAGTATCCTTTCTCCTCCTCCTCCTGTGATGTGTGTGTGTGTGTGTGTGCACGCTTCTTTTTTAATTTCAACCTCAGCTCATGTGTAGATTTGTGAGGAGAAAAGCTCTTCTGCAGACTCTGAGAGCAGACGAACTCTCCCTTTTAGAGTCTTCTCCCAAAAGATGGAAGTCTCTGGAGTCTCCCAGCATGGAAGAAAATATCACCGGTAAAATTTGACTTAATGGATGCTGACTTGTCAAGTGTTGCACAAACTAGATACAATGTCCAAACGTAGATTCTTGTAGTTGGTTAGATGACCTTTACCCAAATTAGGAAAGATCAAATATTCATTTGTGATGCATCATAATTCTGTTTATGCACTAAACACAAATCTATTAAAATCATCAACACACTAAATGGACTAATTGACATATGTAACCTGTGGATGATCAAAAATATGTCACCCTAGAATGATTTTTTTTAAGGTAATGAAAGCTAATAGTACTTTAATTTGCGTCTTCTGATAATTTTTGGTGGAATAATGAATCTCTGGTCTCTTTCAGATGCACTTGACAAAGTTTCGTTCTTTATTGAGGAGTAAAAGTGGCTGCGAATCGCTGGCGTCCATCCCGGGAGTCTGACTTCAGCGGAGTTGACGCAGGAGGAAAGAAGTCGTTGAAAGAGTGAACAGAAGCGTCACATCACCTCAGAAAAAGCCTCTGGGACGTGATTTTGTAGTGGATTGAAGCCGTCTGACTTTCAACAGCTTAGATTAGATTTGTTTTGGCCACATCAGAACCAAAAACACAGTTTGAGAGTGCGCACTTTTCCCAGACTTTCTTTATTTTGCATTGTGCACACAAAGTATTCAGAAATAAACTGGACTAGAGCGGAGAATCACAGATTTATGCTCATAATGTGAGAGGACGGTAACCAACGTCTTTAACCGCTTACACGTACTCCTTTAGCGGCAGACTGTTCGATGTGATGGGTTTCGGGAAGTCAGGTGCCGACGCTGGAGAATTAGCAAAGCTCCGGCCGACGTAGCCCCTGCGGTACCGGCCCCCCCTCTCGATGAGGGGGCAGGTGCTGCTCAGCACGGCTCCGCTGATCATCAGCATGACGGCCGCGGCCCACCCCAGATACACGGCCTGGCCCAGCTCCCGTTTGTGCATCGGGGGCACGTTGGGATTGTAGAAGTCCTGCACGACTGTGTTGGCGGTCCAGGAAATGGGAATGAGCACGCACAGGCCGGTGAGGATGAAAAGAACCCCACCTGAGAGAGCGATGGCCGCCTTGGCACGGCGGTCATCGCCGGCGCAGGTGGTGCATTTCATGCCACAGCAGGACACGGTGCAGGAGAGCCAGCCCATGAAGATGGCCACGCACATGAGCGCACGTGCCGCCTGGATATCCGGAGGGAGGCTCAGCATGGAGTCGTAGGTCTTGCACTGCATGTGGCCGGTGGTCTGGTAGATGCAGCTCATCCAGATGCCCTCCCACTTGATCTCAGAGGTCAAGATGTTGCTGCCGATGAAGGCCGAGACCTTCCACTGCGGCAGCGCGGTGACGGCGATGGCCATAATCCAGCCCGTCACGGCGCAGGTGAAGCTGATCAGCTGTGTGCCGGTGTTCACCATGACCGTTCTGTTGTCTTCAAGAGTCTCTTTAGAGAGCTAGAATTGTGCGTTTATCCCTTTTAAACCCGATTGTTTGTCCTTCCTGTTGTCTTCCCCCTTATTCCATGTTCACATCACTCATTTTCTTCAACGTCCACCCTCTTTTTGCCGCAACTTACCGTTTTAGACTGGAGTTTTTGCTCACTTTCTCTTGAAACTGCATCCACCTCTAAAAAGGAGCCGACGCTGGTGCACTTTCTCCTGCTTTTCACTCTCTGGCTTGTGTCGATGAATTATTGAGCATCCAATAGCTGTGCAGCCACCTGCGGCTGGTTCAGGTCAGGTGGCTGAAATGGATCTTTTCCTGGTTCCTGGTGGAAGTAGTTCCGGGACCAGTCCAGCTATTTCAGCGCGGTGTAGGCTTACCCAGATGGATCACACTGATTAGAACCCGATAGGTGGCCTCGTGGAAAATGATGCCACTATGGGCGCATCCTGTCCCAGAAAGGTTCCTTTATTTATTTATTTCCCTCTGAAGAAGCAATCCACCGTTGATCTGTAGGGGAACCAGTGGATCAAACATCCTGTGGCAGTCAACAAGTGTCCAGCAGGTTTTTAGCAGCATTTAAATCACTGTTCAGTCCAACACTTTACAGTTTAGTGGAGAAAATCAGCCAGTCAGATGTGACTGCTGTCGGCATAAAGTCGTCTCCGTGTTGAGAAGAAAGGGAACCGAGGTCCAAGCCTGAACGAGGCCACTTCGGCTCTCCCTCCACCTCGACCGTGCTTCCTCTCTGCTCAAAACACAGCCCGGACGGGCCAGTTTGGGTCCAATAAGAGTCCGAATCGTGGGCAAATGCAGCATCGGTTCAGCGGAGGCTCGAATGTGTGCGAGCAGCTCTGAACCCGGAGTGGGGGAGGAAAGAAAGAGGCTGAGACAACAAAAGAGGGGGAGGACAGAAGAGGATGGAGAGCTCATGGATCACTTCACACAACGTTGAAGGGGGGGAGCCCCCACTATGAAGATTAGGCACTGTTGCCTCATGTGCACACAAGCTCACATGTATTTTAAATGAGCTTTTGGAAAATTAGCTTTCACTCTTCCTTCAGTGAAGGAAAAACTGCACATTTCCTTTCACAATTTAGAGCCATCAGAGATCTATTATGGTCATGAGTGATTTAGTTCCTCCCAGTTTGATGGGCAAGTAAATACAGCCTGGATAGAACAGAAGGATCTGACAGCTCGCCTTCAGATTCTGCCCCAGAGTGCTCGCGCCCGGCCTGCCTTACACTGACCCTTGCTACGCTGATGAATAGAACATCAGGCCTGTTAAAATCGGTGGTTCAGGTTTCCTTTATTCCGTTACCTCCTCTCCCTGGTAACGGCGGCCTTGACAACACGAAACAATAGGAGGCAGAGGCAGGTGACATATCAATGGCGACTGAACAAGCAAATCAACACGAGGACTTGTACTAAAAGCAATGGAACCGATTTCACTGTTTCGTATCCATGTGGATAATTTGTGCATTTTTCAAAGTATCTCCTCAAGCTGACCTCATTAAAATGTTGATGTATCTTTCTGCCTAACGAGTGTCTGACTGTGGGTTTGTATTTGGCGTGTTCTTCACAGTTCCGTGGTCATAATTTAGGTAGAAAGAAAGCAGCTGAATACAAATCTTTTTGTCTTGCTTAAACAACAACTGCAGCCCTAAAATCTCACCTTTTGTTTTTGCAATTATATTTAGTCTTGATGATGCAGAACATTCAGGATTTACAGGATCCTTCCAAGTTCTCATGTGGTGGATCTGCAGTTAGAAATAATGGCCTTATTTTCTATATGCAACCGTGTTTATTAAAATGCATCAAGCCTAAGCGATGGATCATGTACTGGTCTAAACCCGCTTTGGGTGAATGACGCCCTCTAGTGGCAACACGCTGTACTCACAATAAAACACGTCTGAGGCTTAAAATACCAATTTATTACTTTGCACATTAACACAAGAATTCCCTGCAGGCTAAAAAAAATAAAATAAAAAAAATAAAATATACGTGAACATGTGGCATAATAGCAACAACAGGGGCTGGGCATGCCCACCCCCTTCCCCCAGAACCTGTTGTTACTATTAAAACAGTCACAAAAGCATCAGAGACCACTAGTGGGGGGAAAACAGTTTTAAGAAACCCCTGAAAAGGAACCACAAAATGAAACTAAAAATATGTAACACACAATTACAAATCTGTTAAGATATAACAATATATCAAAGGAAGAGGAATTTCAAAAGAATTCATGCTTTCATTCACTTGGGGCACAGAAACAATTAGGGACTTTTCATTTTAAAAAAAAATAAAAGGTGTAGAAAGAGGTAAGCGTGCTCTGCTGATGTCACAGGGGACCCCTACACAAAGAGGAAGTGCATTTGTGAGAGGTCAGCAGAGGGGCCACCGAGACAAAGGCCTCCCTCATCAAGAGGTGTGGCTGTGGGTACAAAACCAGGAACAAGGAGACAAAAATGGATGCTCGCCGTTGAAACCTGGCAAAGGCGAGGCGAGTCAGCTCTTGAAGGGCTCCACGTTTGAAGAAAGGTACCTCGTTTTGAATGTGAACGCCCAGAAAAGAGCGGAGTCACCTCGCCTCAATAACAGTGTACTTGGAGAATTACTGACATTTGTGTAGGAATCTTTAAAATGCATCTGGACAAATATTGCTAGCCTAAAATAGTCCTACTAAATCCAACATTTACCCCAAAAAGAAGCATTTATACTTTCTTCTCTTTGATAAATATGTTTCTAAAGTTTTTTCTTTTTTTTTTTTTTTTTTTTTAAAAAAGGACAATACTCTGGCATGCAGGTGAGCAAAGTCTACACTTTGTTACTTTAAAAGGAAATTGTCTAGAGCCTATACATCTATTCCACCAAATGCACATTCCCACTGATTGATACAAGCAAATGATATCAACTAAAAAGAACAAAGTAAAGGAAGAGTACACACAACACAATTGCAAGAGTAGACAACCATGATGAGATTTGTATTTCCACATCTGAAATCTAGAACTGGGTCATATTGCTCTGCAACCTTGTCGAACGGGGAGTGATGGCTGATCCGAGTGGAGTTCAAACAGTGTGGAAGGTAGAAAACGTTCACCCTTTAGAAGCCGGGTGACTTTCCAATTACACCCGCATTGGCTTGGTAAAACTAGTGCACATTTTAAAAACATCTGCTCCTTTAACCAAAAAAATTATTGCATGCAAAACCTGGACAATGCAAATCACAGCGCACCCCCTCCTTCAAAAAACGGTCCTGAACCCTGCCAACGCCCACGCCGTCAACAGGCAGGCGCTCACACCATTTCATAGTAAACCTGCTGCTTTACGGGCGGTTTATTACAAAAAGGCTTCCACTGAGCTGCCCCCCTGACGAGGCGTGCACGTCGACTGCTTCTCATCTCCGCAACACCAGGGGGCGCCATTTCCGCCACCAGTGCACATTACTGGGTGTCACTGCGGTTCAAAGGGCGTTTACCTCTACATCCAGTGTCAAAAATCTAAAAACATCAATTTCATCATGGGATAACCTCAAATACAGCGATAGAAACCATTTCAAAGAGTAAAAATTCAGCTCATTTTACGTCACTGACCACCTTTGACCAATCCTCGATCTCAGCTTCGGTCCGATTACGATCCCCGATTGTTTCCATCCGATCAAAGCTGCCACCAAACACCCAGAGTCTCCCGCTAAGGTTTAGTGGCCTTGAAGCTGTCGGAGGAGGCGTGAACTCCTCCTAGCTGGGGTCTACATCTCACATTAACCAAAATGCTACAAAATATATCTGCTCCAAAGCTCCGAAGCCTTCGACCTGCAGCCCAACAACTATTCCTGAAGTCAAACTAGAAAATATAAAACTGGCGTTGCTGCCAACTGTAAAATTTCATCACAATAGTAACAACATTGACAACAATAAACAACAACAACGGTAAACTATTTCTAAACGACAGCTTTTAATATAGCCACAAAACATCTTATATTAAACTTTTACAAATCTGACTTGTTGATTCGTATGTATAAATGCATAAAGGTACAAGAGATTGAGAGTGCCCTCTGTTGCTCGCCTGCATCCCGGGTCAGTGCAATGAATTATTAAGATGGGAGAGGGGAAAAGAAAAAAGCTTACTGGTTTCTGGCCCTGCAAAAAAAAAAATAAACGCAGCTGAGTAACTGTACAAAAACTCTCTGATAATCAGGTCCAAAGAAAAACAACATCCTGCCTTTCATGCACAGAGGTGGCGCAACCGTACGGTTTAATGCCTTCAGCCAATCAACGGGCCCCAAAGCTGAGCCAGTCAGGGCCCAAACTGGTTACTAATGCTACATATCAGACATGACTGCACCTCCCACCGAAAATGCTTCCATCACTTTTGTTTCTGGGGATTCAAAGATGTTACCAGGCACGAACAAAGCCACCCCCTACCGAAGGTGCACGTCCCATCCGGCTCCAGCAGCAGGCCAGCCAACGATTCAAACCCAATTCAAACCAAATTTTTATTAAGTGACCCAGGAAAGCTACAAATACCCACACGCTGGTCTTCAGGAGGCCTGTTTAAGTCATACGTCTCAAAGTTGTTTTATAGATGTAAATATATGCTTATATGTACTGTATGAGTGGATATAAAAAACAAATCTGAGGCATTTACAGCAGTTATCCCCGTGATTTCCCTTTACAATTCAGTGGCCTGCCATGAAAAACACACACACACACACACACACACACACACTCTTACAGCAGTACATGTATATACAAATAGACACATTCTCACACACAGACTACATTTTCATCACCAACGTTGAAGGAAAGTAGTCGTGGGCATGACAACCAGGTCACCTTAATTGTAAAAGACGGCAAAGGAGAAAAGGTAAAACACACTCATTAAAAGGAAAAAATATATGTATATAGATATATATCTCTCTCTCATTCTCAAAAGGTCGATGCCCCTCCATCTCTGTTCTGGTAGAGTTCCCTCCCCACCACCCAATAAACCCGAGACCTTGTGACAGATTTTGCCCAAACGGGCTTTGAGGTAAAAGTAGATAAGAGTCCTGCTTAGCTGGGAGAGCTAAAGAGCTGTGCTGACACGCCGTGTCACATCACTCCCTCGCTCAGTGTATCTTACAACACAAGAGTGCAGACATTCAAATAGAAAATAAGGAAAATAATGGCTCAACTTGTTTTTTTCTTTCTTCTTTTGTGTACTGGAAACACCTCGCTGGTGTCACAGCACTGGATTGCTGGTTTGAAAGGCAGCTCGAGTGGGAACGCTGGTTGGTTGGTTGTTCCTTAATACAAAAACCTGCTGGACATCAGGAGACAGCAGGTTTCCCCACCATCCGAGAGCCGCTCGGGTGCAGATTTAGAAAATAAGATCAAGTGTAAAGAGACTACAAGCAGAGAGACTGGCAACAGACTTGAAAAAGAAAAAGAAAGGAGGAGGAGCTGCGGGTGGATCGTCGATGTGCTCACTAGTTCAGGCGAAGTACATGGTGTGCTGAGTATCATAGTGGATCTGAACCGCCTTGGCTAAAGCCTGGGGGTCACGGCCGTTGCTCTGACCAGACACGTGGCTGCCTTCAGCACTGCAACACAGAAATGACCTGACGTGAGCGGGAAACATGACAACCAGCTTATAATTCAAATATAAGCTGAGCACAAATACAGTACAGGTTATGTGATGTTGATACAGAGCTCCAGACCCCAGTTAGGTCAGTTACTTTATACAACTAGCAGTCTGGACTGAACCTTGTATTTAATGTGTGAAATCACATCTGTGGACATCGGCCGTCTCACCTGTCGTGATCTTTGTCCACCAGGTGGTAGCGTGCTCGGAAAGCCACCAGCCTGGCGTAGTACGCCGGCGCCGGGATGGAGACGGAGCGAGTGCAGCGGACGTAAGTGTGGCACAGCTGGTAGGTGAGGAGCTGCAGCTCGTCGGCGGTGAAACAGTTGTCATCCCAAAGGACGTGGTAGTGGGAGGGACGACTGGTTCCCTGAGGACAGAACACCACCCGCCGTCAGTACTCGGCTCATAATGACATCTGGAAAAATGGCACTAAACACACGTAAGCTAAATTGAATGCGTCCACAGCTGAGCAGGTACGTTTATCCAGAAACAGACACTCAGCAGCTGTCTGGTGTGAGACAGATAATAACCCTTCTAATTTAAAAGATGTAGTTTACCTTCGTGTGAAACAACTCCCACCCTGCAAACACTCCCATAATAACGCGGCGGCTCTCCCAACACTACTCCAGGCTCCTTTTAATAATGCTTATCAGAACCTATCGTGGGTCTGCTCTTTTTAAATGTGAGATAAACGACCCATCGGGGTAAAAACACCCGCATCAATCACAACCAACAACAAACATTCCAAGCAAGTTAAATGTCAAATATAAAATTCATGATACACCATCCCATAGAGATTATCCCATAATTCAATGCTTTAAAGGAACCCCTCACCTGAATCCCTGCATGGCTGCACAAGTAGAAGTCAAACTCGGACGGGTGTGTGATGGTGCTGTCGACTGTGGTGCCTGCTGGAACATTTCCACTCTTCCCAACCTACAGGAATAACCACAAATTAAGACGTTTATGCTGTTGTGAGACACAACGCAAGAGTCTCACGGCTCAGACAGAACTTTATACCCTCTCGGCTTTGTCAGAACAGAAGAGACGCGTGTGGTGACGTTTCTGAACCACGATGTAGGTGATGCCCGGCCGGTAGTCCTCCTCCAGACTGATGCAGGCCTTCCTGATGGCTATTAGCTCTGGCCAAGCAACCTGATGGGAAACACACCGGCAAGTTATCTCGTGCAAAGCTGCCTGTATGATGGGGGTCAACGTTACATCAGGGTAGAAGAGGCAACCTCACCTGCTTCATTTGCCCCTCCGACACTCCACCGCGGTAATAGATGATCCGTGTGGGCTTAAAGCGGGTGGACTTGTAGAACTGAATGAGCAGCTCCCGCACCATGTTGGTCAGATCTTGAATGACCTCCTGGCTGAAGAGCTGCTCCTACAACAGAATATTTACAGCACCGTCAACGACACGGGTCCTTCGCCGGACGGAATAATGTCTGAAAAGCTGAGCGTGCACATCGAAGCCCGTTTACCTGGGACATGTCTTGCCTCGACGTCTGGACCCGAACCGTGGCGCAGTAGCGACTGGGGTGACCGTCCATGCTGCCCACTACTGCTGCGATGGAGGGCTTCTTGCCATCACCAGCTGGAGGGTGAGTAACATCAGCCCCCAGGAAGATGACAGGCTGCTGGAACACCGAGGGCCTGGACCACAGAAGACAACATTAGGGGCTAGTCTGAAAAGACTGGCATGAAGTTTGGGACTGAGGCACCAAAATCCTAAAAAGTGATACAAAGAAAAACAAAATCATCCTCATTCATCCACTCCGACCTCTGATGGGGCACCAGGACATTGTTGATGCCGCCCAGTTTGGCATTGATCTTCAGACACAGGTTGGACAGGGTCTGAGGGGACGTCTTCACTACGTTCTTCACCTGCACACACTGCGTTGCCATGCCGAGAAGAGTGTCGCCCACTCGCTTCACCTCAGCTGGAGACATAAACACAGAGTGGATGATCCTGCAGACATTCCCAACATGTCCCTAAAGGCTGATTCTAAGCATCTAACCATAGACTGGCGTTTTCCCTGGGAGGATGACTACAATCAGCTGTAGCCCAACGTAGGACATCTTGAGGTGTTTGAACATGGGCTCCACGCTGTCGGCTCCCTGGGCGTATTTACAGAAACATGGCTGACCCTGGATCGGCATCCCGGCGTCCTTGGAGATCTTTCGAAGCTGGTCAGTGAAACTCCTGCATGAGGAACAATCAAATCTTATCAGAAACCAGGACAGCTTTTTCAATATACAACAACTAATTTCTAACAAACAGATTTTGCACCAAAGTGAGTGCCTTAAAAGTTTGAAAAAGACAGAACTTATTGCTGTAATAATAATCAGAACCTGCTAGAAAGAAGTTTCTGTTTGCCTGATTTGGACTCTTCTGAGTACCGGTAAGTAATTAGACAGTATTCTGATTATTGCTGTTCATCTTTGTGCAGCCTTCTGCACTAAGGACACAAAAGAGCAGCATTGTTCCACTAGGGAAGCTTCAGAAAGTTGTTTGTTATGGTGCAACTTCCTCTAATCATGAAGTCACCAGCAGAAAATTAGCTCATAACTCACTTGAGTAGATCCTCTCGGCATTGTTTCTGTGGAGCAAAGCAGGCCACAGCCCAGACCTTGATCTCTATGCCAGCGTAGAACTGCTTCCCTCTCATGTCCCAAACGCCCTGGTTGGGCGTTGCCACCGTTTTGTTCTGCGGAGAGAGACCCTACGCTCTTAGTCACCCCCCCGGCTGGATAAGCTGACCAACATAATTCATAATCCATTAATGCATTTTGTCCATTTTCTCACTCATGTCAGGCCAGAGTGCCTCAAAAATCTGGTCGACGTGATTATTGCCAATACAAGATGCTGAATACAAATTATTTTTTTATTTTTTAAAAGGACTGAATTTCAATGTAAGATCAAGAGATTTTAGTCAACCTGCTAAAGTGACCACAATGAGCTACTTGAAAAGATTACCGTATTTTCACGACTATAAGGCGCACCTAAAACACAGATTTTCTCAAAAATCGATGGTGCGCCTTATAATATATTGATAAATATATTATAATAAATTGATGGCACCTAAAACACTGAAGCTTTCACAAAATCAACGCTGAACCGGAACCGGTCGGTGAGCCTGATTCAGATGATTAAGAAGAGGAATTCGGGATGTTGGACATTGACATAGTGCAGCTGTTTAATTCAGATACAGAAGATGAAAACTTTGATGGTTTTGTGGCGGAAGAATGAATAATTTGTTCAATAAATGTGTAGAAACTCACTGTTTAACTTCCTTTGTCATTTTTTACTGTATGTTTTAGCATGCACCTAATAATACGGTGCGCCTTGTGTATGTTTTAAATACAGAAATGGCACCCATAACTGAGACTGCGCCTTATGGTCGTGAAAATACGGTATAGATTATATTAGACAACAAGTCAGTTCTTTGTGCAGAACGTCATTAAGATGTCATTAGCTGCACAATCATCACAGGAAGATATCTCAAGCTGTGGTCACTTTCACTTTCTGTATCATTTGCAGCAGCAGGATGTGTGCACGTATAAATGCATGTGCAACAAGTACATTTAAAGATATTTCACCAGAAGACAATTAGACTCAATGTCCCAGCAGGAGAGTGGTCAAACCTTTTGAACATGCTGTGATCTTTACTAAACTCAGGCTGCCAGTTTGACAGGAAACTCTTATTTTAATGCTGTATTATAAAGTATAATAGCGCAGCAGCGCTTCATTAAGTTCACTGTTCCAGCACCAGCAGTGTTTGCCTTTCCTCTCGCCCACAGGCCAGAGTCTAAAGACGGCTGGTTAAATGGTCCGCTGGGTGACAACGAGTCTGATTGTCTGCAATAGCAAGTCTGTCAAACACAGTCCATGAATCCCAAATCAGCTTCTGATGTAGCAAACAAGGCAGTCGAAATGATGCGTCTGCACAAACACCTTTAAAGGGATTTCTTGTGCCAACCAAACCCCTCTGAAAATCTGATCGTTATGAAATGATCTGAAATGACCCAACAGCCAATGTGGAATTCAGCGGGTAAATCTCAGCAGTCTGTCATCACATGCTTCTCATCTGCTTTTACCCTTCCTGGAAGCTGTGTCACAGAATGGCTAGATGCAGTTCCCAAACTGAAGAGATGCACCTAAGAGTGACCACAGGGCAAAGATCCAGGTCTAACAGGTCAGCACAGGTCAGGAAAATAGACCTTAAACTTAAGTTGCTACTAGAGTGAAACTATGCATCTTGGGAGGACTTTATTTACTCTCCAAGATAAGTTTGTGACGTTACAGGTGAGTAGAAGGTTAAATTTAAAGGAAATCAGTGGATTTTAATGACCGCAAGTATCCAAGAACCAAGCTAGATGTGACTTAAGAGTGAATGACTGAGCTACTTTGGCTCCATCTCAACCTCACATAGACGTCTACCTGTAGGCGTTAAGCATCATTACATCCAATCGCCTCAGAAATCCAAGACCTGGATCTTCAGCAGTCACTCTGTGCAGCCCCACAAAATTCTGACCCCTTCCTCCTCCCCAGAGTGTAGCCCATGCCCAGTACTCACCCTGCCACAGTCCCTCCCTGTGTCTGTACTCACCCGGCCCCCATACTGCAGCATGGGTGCTGGGAGAACACGTCCCGTCACTTCAGTCATGTCATTGTGCACCACAATGCCAAACTCTTTTAGGTACGGGTCTGGACCCCCCACCATGCTGTTACTTTTGACCTGGACATCAGACATTAGAGTTGAATTTAATCCAAACTTTTATTGTCAGAAACCTCCATCATGCTGAAAGGACATTTAAGAGAAGGTTGTAGAAGTTATGAAGCTTAGCTAAACCAATGCATCTTCATCTCATTATGAGAGGCTGAATATAGAAGGGCGTCAGCAAAGAGGACAGGAACAGGAGAACAGCACTCACCAGTCGGCTGATCTCCTCCTGTCGGTCGGGGGCTGAACGGGCTGTAGCTTTGATCATGGTGGACGTCTGGTTGTCTGTCAGTTTCTTGATGCAGCGCTGACCTGCTACGATGTTACAGACCTGTGGAGGCCAGAACAGCTCATGAATCAAACTAATCAGTCAATGAGGAGCCATAAATGCAAGTTAACGACACCAAAGAATGTGTCGCCTCACCTCCAGGGGAAGGTACGTGTGCTTTTGTTCTTGTCCTACTTGCAGACAGGGTAAATGTGGATACTTGAGCTGCAGATTGTACTTCTGCTTGAAATACTGAGCTACAGTGCACTCCATGGCTTGGCCATTTTCAAGCTGTAAGGGAAAACTGTAGAGAAAAGGAACACAAATTAATACAGAACATCAGTGTATAAAATTGTAGTTTTATTCAATTTAGCATGTAGAACGTTCCAAACACACCTGAAGACGTGAGAGGACAACAGTTGATGAAGACAACTTACGTTTGATGGCTGGCAGGTCGGCGAGTTACATTACACACACGGTACTTCCTCTTCATTTGCCCACAGTGTGTGACCTCCACTTTCAACCCTGTTAAAAAAAGAAGGGTTATTCATGTTTAAAGTTTCTGTTATCAGCTCAGGGGGTTTTTGTTTTGGGTGTGTCACCACTCAGTTCAGTTCACTACAACCAAAAACATCAGATACTAGAAAAAACCCGTTTCATTGTTGAGTAAAGTTGGTGAAGAGCTCGAATGTGTTCAGAAGAAAAAAGGAGCTCTATTCAGGACATGTTGAATGAACATCTGCAGTTCCTGCATGAGACGCCTCAGGTTGAAAAAGTTGCTTTAGCAAATCGGTACCGTACGAGCAGCGACCACACTTCAGCACTCTGTGGGTTCTGTGGTGCTTGAATGCTAGATAAAAACAGCCATGCGTGCACAGGCCCCACCTTTCTAATCTGGTTGAGGAATTTGATACAGCAGGAGTCACACTGTGTGCAGGTCTGTCAGTGTTGGCCCCGCTTCAGAGGTCGGTGACCGTTGGCGTTAGCATGAGTGGACCGGCACCAGTAGCGCGCGCTCACCTCTTATCTCCTTGGTGAATTTGACGCGCTGGGAGTCTGTCAGCGGTTTGGTCTGTTCATTAATATTCTGTATATCCAGCACCTCGCACATGAACTCGATCACAGGTTGAGCACGGTAGAAGGCTGTTGCTGACACTGAGGGAAGAACAGGCAAGATACTCCTCAGAAAACAGTGGTCACAGTAGAGTAAAGAAGGTAAAAATCCGCTTTTAAACTCTGTGAACACCGGTGAATAGTAGTCTTATCAAGTTCTGAAACTTCAGTCTGCTTGTCTATCTGAAAACACAATACATAAATCCCACCTCGTCTTTAAACTTCATACCAAGACTAAACATGAATCCAGATGACAGCCATAAAGCAACTCTGACCATTCGGTGTCAACTTAAATTAACAGGAGACAAAGCCAGAGCCTTCCAGCTTCACTTACCATCAATGTTGAGCATCATGTTCCACATCGCAGGACGGACGGATTGATGGAAACCAAACCACACTTCTCTGCCTCCCCCAAGAGGATGGTAATAGCCCTCTGGAGGGGAGAAAAAAGAGCGGCCCACAGGAGTATACCTGAGGAAAGAGGAATGTGAGCCAAGAACATCAAACACTCAAAACAGCAATAAGCATTTGTTTAAAACAACTGCGTTAGGAAACCCCAATATTTTGTGCCACTGATTTAACTGTTTTTACTGTATCAAGGGTAAAAGACCAGTGGGTTTGTGTCACACTGCTGAGTTGGATTCAGCAGGAAACATGATGAAAAGGGCAGACATGAGAAGCAAGATGTACGAGGCTGGTGCTTCTGAGCCCCGGTACCTCATGGAAGGTAGGTGTCGTGTGATGACGTCCAGAGCCTGAACAGAATCTTCAGGGACCTCGTTTAGGTGACCCGAGAGAGCTTCCTGCAGCATCTGGAGGCTGACCACAGACACCCACTGCAGAGACACCTTGAACGTCTGATCTTTCCCCTCCCCAGGAAGAGTCACCTCCAGATCCACCTGAAGGACAGAACAGAGGTCAAAAAGGGCATTGCTGGCCGAACACACGAACAGAAACGTGTCTTTTATTCGCGAGTCCTTAACGATCTTATGTTAATTAATCTTGTTAATCTAATCTTGGAAAAGACCAACCCTGTCTCTTCCAATTGGCAGTGGGTGTGCTGTGTACATGTTCTTCTTCCCATCATAACCAGGCTGTCGGTCTCCAAAGATCTGCATCTTGAAGTGCCGCACCATGGTGTCCACCACTTCCCTGGAGGACATGAGCAATAGGATGAATAACCACAATCAAGACCTTTGGGCTTGTCTCCATATTCATTTATGTTAATCCAGAATCTGTCAGTAATAAACTAACACCACAGATTCAGGTGAAACCCCTTGTTGTCCTCTGCACATGCAAAACCTGACAGCCGAGTTACAAAACCAGGGTATCATCATGCTGGAGCGATCGCTCGCGTTGTTGCAGTAATTTAATTTAAGTCGTGCTGAGGATGACCTCATTCGAAGGGAAATAATAAACTTTGGGGTTTTTACGAGTATCGTCACCGCATTGGAGAATAAAATGTCATGTTACGCTCATTAAAAGCTCAAAGTGGTGAATCTTCTAAAAGCTTTCCCTCCCAAAGCTGTGGGCAGACCTACCTGTTGACCCTCCGAGGCCGTTTCTCAGGCTTGATGTCGATCTCATAATGATAGACATCAATCTTGGGAATCTGCACCTGGAAGTGATTGGCAAGGAGCCGGATGGGTTTTCCCACTGTGCCGAGGCCGGGACGGCGTGGAGGCTGAAACAGAGAGGTCGGGGCAGGAGGGCCTGGAAAGAGGAGAGCCAAGTGATAAAAACATGACTTCCTAAACATATTCAGAATTTATGATGGTCACGTAATGAACGTCGCCATTTAAAATGCTGAATTAGTTGTTTTAAAACATCGGACCGCTCAATGTCACCGATGCGGCCAAGCTCTCCAACCTCTCACGAGGTCAGTTAATTCAACCATTTCATGAACTCCTCCGTGACACCGGCTTGAGTGCCCTCAAATGGTCAAGGCTCCATCAGACACACATCAGCCCCCTGACCTACATGGGTCAACAAGGGGCTGGCGAAACAATGACCTCAAATGACCCCCCCCAGCCTGTCCCAACCCCACCCAGACACGGAGGGCAGCCACCCCTTGTGCCCAGACAAAGAACGGAGCTGCTCTCAGCCAGACAGCAGCAGAGCCATATGGAGAGGTGCCCCACCGAGTCAAGGATTACCGTTAGAGAGAGCACGCCACCGCACGCAGCTCTCACACCGTATACGCATACGTCCACGGCCATTTCCATAGGATCCAAACTACTGGAGTGGAGCCAGAACACAAACGGCTGCAGGAATTAGAACATTGAGGGCTTCCGTCGTGATCTCTGAGCAGACCTGTTCCTTCACTACAACCTGCTCATCGGTCTGCAACCCCCCCGACCTCTACTGGAGCCAAAACATCCAGCATGCGTTTAAAGCGGGTACTTCCCGATGCAACTACCCAATTCCTTTGTTGCTCCGCAGCTATGGGATGGAGGGGGGGTCCTCTTGAACTCCATGCACCCACACGTTCCAATTACCAAGTGAAGCGCGAGAGCACATACAATTGGGGCCCTCCCCATCGCTTCCTCAACACGCTTCTACGACCCTGGGCCCCAAATCCTCCCCCCAGCTCCCCCATCCATCACCTCCTCGCCAATCACACAAGTAACCTGACAGCGTGATGATGTCATCACTCCGCTTTTCATACTTGTATTCAGAATTCACCTAGAAAATAAGGAGATCTTTGACCGACTGGTTACGGAAAATGAGGAATTCTTGTGGACGCTCCAGAATCAAACTCCAGTTGATAAAAACGGCATTCAGGACTCCCCAAACTGTTGAAAAACAGCATTACCTGAGTAATTCATATTTCAGTGGTTGCGCTTATGCCTCCATTTTGGAGCATTTAGTTGACACCCAAACCAGTATAAGATGGAAATACGGAGAATGAACTGGGATTTTGGCTTTGGCAGAAAAATGGTTGGAAATGCCCTCAAACAAATAAAAAATAAAAATCAGCCTCAGCTTTAGTGCATCCGCCTCCGACTGTTATCTAATCAGCTGATCCGACACACCTTGTTTGTGTTCAACAGCGAGTCAGATGTTGTCATGGAGATTTAAACGGCCTGAAGTTAGTAAAAGCACCTCTGCTACTGCTAAAATGTTTTGGCTCAATAGGCCCAACAGCAGACTATGGAACACAAAGATATTAATCTTTGGGGGTAAAAATAGTTAATAAAAATGTCTTAAAGATGTGGCACGAATGTCATATATGGCAAAATATAATGAAGAGATTTTTGTCACCAACAGTAATCAGACCAATTGGGGGTTTTTAATGATAGTTTAAATGATAATGCTAATGAAAAGTGGCAGAATGTGACTCTTGACTGATCTATAGAGCAGTCTAATTGCGTAAAGCGTCACAGGTTCAGAAAACAAACAAGATTCCCTGTGAAAAGAAAGCTCTGATATATTTTGGGACATTAGGAACAGCTTAGAAAGCTGTCTGAAGAGTCTCACAGCCACACCTAAGTATATTTACAATGAAATGGTGTTTAATGCAATGTGTCAGTATGTGCAACAAAGGATAATTGATCCTTGTGTGTTCAGAAAGAAGTACACGACCTCCTTAACTGCATCTACTTGTTATATTCAGAGTAAAACAGCGTTTCAGTGATGGAGCGCCGTCCTCAGAAAAGCCAAATGTTTTACGACTGTAAGAGTTCTCGTCTATTTACATTATTTGGAATCAAGTTTTAAACTATTTCCAGCCTGGTGACGGCCGGGCCCAATCTTGTTTTGCTCCAATAACCCAAACCCCAGAGACACTCAGTTAAGATTTATGTGACACCAGAATCCTCTCATGAGGAGCTGAAACCAGAGAATGTTTGGCATTTTTTGGTATTGGAACAGGCTCATTTTTCTCCCAACCACATGACATCAGAACAAAATCAGCATGATGCTTCAAAATAAATAAATAAATAAATAAAACACATAGTAAATTTCATCTGCAAACATCAAACCAGGAAACAGGAGTTTCATTATAAACGCAGCAGTTCTGGAAACAGATGTTTACTAGTTTGAGGAAATGTAAAAAGATGGTACCAGTTAAGGGCTCTGTTGAGGATTTAACCGGTAACAGACACAAATGCTCATATTTGAGCTGCATCCCTTGATGAACGCCGATTTCAGCCCAAGAAGAAATGGAGACTCTCCTCACCCAAGAGTCCTCCAACACTCAATGTCTCTGCTTCAAATGACTCAGAGCTGCGTTTACTTTGCGTCACACGGGAGAGAAATTAGCTGGAGCGGCCAGAGAAAATGGTAGCTGCAGAAAGTGCCGCACACCTTTGCAGCGTGCTGCCATGTGCGCGTCCTAGCCAGCATATTATAGCAGCTACGATGGCGAGAGCGACAGCTGGGCTTAAGCTGAGCAGAGACGATGAGTCACACTAATGGCACGGATGAACAAGCTCGCCGACACCCACACCTGAAAGTCACCTGGATCAAAACAGAACACCACAGAAGAACAACCACTTAACAAGAAACGGCCCCACTGTGTGAAGATGACGCCGTTCTGCCTCGTATGACTTTCTATGAAACAAACACCAACATAAAACAGGGTAAGAATCCTGACTGCAGAGGTGGTGCACGTTAAAAGCTTTCATGCAACGTGTGTAAAATGACATAAGCACAGGGTCAGAAATGAATAACCACCTCCGTTCAGCCTGCCTCATCATCGCCACCTGATATCTCTAGTAAATAGATCAGGAAACACAGCAAAACTCTTGTAAAATGCCCCATTGAGCATCACCAACAACACACCACTGTAAATAACCTAAAGGGACAAATCAAACCATCTATTAATCTGTTTTTTTAATTTAAAAAGGGAAACAGCAGCGTTATTATGGATAAAAACCTGAATCCTTGCATTGATTATGATGCAGATCTCTCTCACTCACACACACACACCTGTAGATGGTTGCAATCTCCATCCAAACATTCCTGTGTACCCTCACACACTTTCAACACCCCCCATCCCCACCTAAATAATAAATCAAGGTTTTCAGAATGTCACATTGCCGTGTGTGTGCGCGTTCCAAACACGCAAATCTTCTGCTCTTGCGCGGTTTCTCTTCAAGTCAGCACCTCGTGTTAAAGGTAAGAGTATTCATCCTGTTCTGCGTTATCACTCCACCGAGAACAGCTTTTAAAATGTCGTGACGACACGAACGCACGCTCCTGCTGGCCGTACAGGTGTGTTGGATCCCCCTTGTGTGCGTCCACGCTTGCTGCGTCGCTGCAAAATGATCTGGTCTTTGTTATCATTGGGCAAATCGATCTCCTCCAGGGAAGCGCCATTCGCCGCCTCCCCACATCTGCCTCGAAAACGTTCGGAATCCGGACGATGAACCGCCGTCGTCGGGCGCTGGGTTGGCGTTGGTTTCCTTTTTCCACCCATCGCTGTCATCTTGGACGAAGCAGCCCAACAAAACGCGCTCAGCCTGATGGCGATGGTTCAATTTCGAGGGTTTAAGGGGAAGGGATTTTGGCAAGGCTGTGATATATCAACAGATGTCGACGGGATTGTGTAGTTCTGGT
Organism: Takifugu flavidus; assembly: GCF_003711565.1. Lineage (NCBI taxonomy): Eukaryota > Metazoa > Chordata > Actinopteri > Tetraodontiformes > Tetraodontidae > Takifugu > Takifugu flavidus. The sequence goes on from NC_079540.1 coordinate 10,058,466, forward strand.
TCGGTGTGAGGGGGAAAATAAGCGCGTCTTCCACAAACATCAACACAACACACCACGACGCGGAAGGAAGGACCGAGTTAAATCCCCACTCACACAATGCCGTCCGCGACACGACGAGTGGCGCTGGCTTCGGATAAAAACAGCTCCGCGGACGTCGCGTTCGGCCGATAAAGACGCCAAAGCCGCTCGCACACGGAGAAAAACGCGTCCGTCGTCCGCGGCGACGAGCGCGATAACGCCACAAAAACAGAAAGTCGGACAGGGCCTCGGTCGGTTTGCGCGTCGAGGCCTCGCTGCAGCCGCGGCCCCAAGTGAAGCGACGCATTCGCGCACACGCGCCTCGCACACGGCTCGCGCTCGCCTGCTACTTTGCTTCCAATTCCTTACCAGGTCCGAGCGCTTCCATGGCCGAGGCCTCTCTCTCCGTCTCTGTCCCGGCCTGGCGGCTCCGTACCGACGCTGAAATTGGGGGCGGTATCTCGAAGCTTAAAGTGGCTAATTTAAGAAGAAGGAATACAGACAGTTGCGTGGCTGCCTGCCGACTGGACTGACTGACTGACCCAAACTACCGCTGCTGCTCCTGCTCCTACTGAGGATTTGTAAGTGCGCATGCGCCATCTGCAAGCGGGGAGGCCCCAGTGCGCATGCGTAATTTGTGGCGTTGTGCTCGTAAATCAACTCGAATAAAGAATAGGCATGATCCTTTAAAAAAAAAAACGTTTTCAAATGTCAGCAAAATTAAGTTATGTCGACAAACGTGTAACAGGTGGTACATTAGAGGGAATCTTGCGATACAACTCTTGCTTCTTTCAATGTTTCTTAGTGAGTAAAAAGAATTGTATTGCACCGCTTAGTTGTACCATAATATTTTCTTTATAAGATGAAAGGGTCGAAAGTGAAATTTTAATGTGGCAAAATGTACACATTCCCAATTTGTGTGCGTAGCTGCTGTTGATTATATTGTAAATGAGATTATATTCAGCAGAAGGTGCTCCGGGTGAAACGTCTCGTATGATTGCACAACATAAACTGTGTGCTTTAAATTTTAAATATTATAATAGTTTCAGATGGTTTAAAACAAACAGATGTAACGTCATTAATTATGATTTTTTTTTCCACTCGTATGATTTGTGAATTCAAGTGTCCCACTGCGAATTTTGTAAAATCCTTGTATCCTTATGTTAAAAGATGAATGATCTACCCTACAACATTATAGGGAAATATATTCCTATTCTTGGCCCCTATTATTCTATTATAACCAAATGATCGTCACGCAGTATCTGGAACCATGGTAAAGACGTTAAATACTGATGCACATCGGGCGAATTTCTAATTTATTAGACAAACATGCAGAAATGTACAAGTGCTTTAAAATTTCTCTCCTAATCCAACATTATTCACCTTCTTGTCGCCCTTTTCTCAAAATCCCACTGGCTGCCCCAAAGCCGCCCTACGTCACTGTGGGCGGGCACAAAGGTCTCAAACCGACCAATTGGAGGGCGAGAAAGCGGTGATTGACAGTTCGGTGTCCAAAGGCTGCGGACCAGCTGTCACGGCGCGCCAAAGCTTAAACTTTCTGTGGGTGCTAATGGAAGAGGCGGGAGGCAGAGAACCGAACCAGGCGAACCGCTTCTATTGCCCCCGATACTGGATTCAATAACCCCTTTCGCGCAGACAGTCGGCGTCTTTGGTGGCTTCTTCGGAGCTTGGCTGGTCTATTAGGCAGAAGCGAGAAAGTAGCGAGCGGCCCAACATGAGCGTCGTCCCCGCTCCGCAGCAGCAGGTGAGGGGCTCTCAACCGGGGGTTCACCTTTACACTCTTTCGGAAATCTGCCATCCTTAACTCAGTCTGTCATGAGACGGACGGTGTTCGGATAATTATTCCGGAGCCCGGTTGTGCGCGTATTCCGGACCTCGTTGGTGTTGGCTAGCTTAGCTATCTCGCTACGGTACCTTTAGCCGTTTGGGCTGTGGCTGGCCTCGGCCCAACCATCAGACACACGGTAGTGGGATTTTACTGTCTCTCTTCCAATATCAACGTGTGACCAAGGGGTTTCTGTGTTATTTGGATCTTTTGCGTCCTGGGACATGAGAAAGTTGTAGATTTAGCTGTGACCGTTGCGTTGCTGCGAGCTAAGGTCGCTGCTCATTGTTTGCCCGGCTCCTAAACGCCGCTCAGGAGCCACCGTGTATAAATGACCCTGGCTTTGTTGGTGCTGATCATCGTCATGAATGTTCATTTGTGATAAATATGCTGTAATTGTAGCTTAAAAGTCGGGCAGTAAGTTGGGTTCCCACCTGAAGACAGACGGCTGAATCAACAACTGCTGCCTTTCTTGGTTTAAAGATCTTGAATTCAAGTCAATATTAATAGAGATTCGGTTTGCTTTGCCATGAATGTGCTGCCTCTTCTTTCCTCAAAGCATAAAACCACCCCTTGTTGTGTAGAAAGTGTCCTTTATGCTGAATCACTTATTGTGTTGTTGCACTACCAGCAGGAGGAGATGCCCCCTTCAGGAGCCCAAACTGCCCCAGAGAGCGATTCAGACAGTGGGATGGGTTCTCCAGCCGAGGAGCTGCTCACCGAGACCACGGCTAACAATAAAGAAGAGCAGCAAGGTGACCTACAATCACTATAGATGATGATCCAGCCTGAGATTCGTGTTTGTAACTATAGCAACAAACCCAAAGGAAGTGGTAAATGTCTGTATGATTGGTGTGATGTGAACAGTTATTGTAATTTAATGTATGCAAAGGCTTCAGAACTTGGAGTCCATTGGCCAAGATTGAAGCTCTTAACTTTTTTGTTTAATCATCTAGATTTTCATTAAATTTTTTTATCAGATTCTGATGACAATGAGGACATCAAGGTACACAGAAAGCCTCGTCATAATGCCATTAAAGACAGCGACAGTGAAGAAGAAGAAGAGGAGGCTGCTGCAAAGACCAGTGTCCACATGGCAGAAGCACCAGGCACAGATGATTCCAGTGGAGAAGAGCCCAAAGAGAACACGGGGAGAGCAGCTCAGAAGGGCAAGAGAATTGGACGAGCACCCGCTGACAGCGAAGAGAGCGAATCTGAGCAGGTGGATGCCGGCACGGAGGAGGGTCAGGAAGAGGTGAGGAAGGGAATCTCACCCACGGGGAAAGAGAAAAAGAGAGAGAAGAGTCGGCGGCATCGCGAGAAGGAGGAAAAGCGTAGCAGAGTGTTGGAAAAACTGAAGAAGAAGGAACGGGTCTCTGCAAGGAACCATGTGAGTGAAGTTAAAGGGTTTCTCTCTGGCCTCATGTTCTTCCTTTATCCCTGCACACACACACTCGTCCATCAGTGGAGTCAGAATCACCTTGTTTATGTCCAAAGAGTCTTAGAGATTATATTTAAGAGACTTTTGTACCGTTGTCTTAGAGCTCGCCTCCTCCGCCGGTGCTGAATGATAGTGGCTGTTCTCTGGGCAACACAGACCTTTATGACACCGGTTTGGACGAGGAGGAAGAGTCTCTGGAGGCCATTCGTGCTGCCGTTAAGCAAAGGATGAACAATCTTAAGGTACTCATATTATCAGTTTATTATAAACATCTAAATATGTATCATCTGTGAGAACGTTCCCACAGCTGTTGATGTAAAAGTGTTGCTAAATAAAACTTTAAAGCTAAAAAATATACACGCGTATCAAGCCAAGCTTTAATATTAAGCAGCCTTTTGACATATCTAGACATAAAATATAAGGAGTTGGTGCAACAGTCGGTTGTTTTGACTCGTAATTAATGTTTAATTCTTACTATAATTTTAGAGACTGTTCTTTAGTTTAAGGTCAACATGCTCTTCCCTATTTTCTTGTTATACACTTAATGAAATAATCACTTTCTGCAGGATCCTCTCCTGAAGGAGCATGAAGAGGAAGATGAGGTAGAAGACAAGCCCCAGCGAGCGGTAGGGAATTGAAATAAAAACCAGAACCACCTTAAATATTGCCAGAACAGCCACATCATCCTCAACTCGCTGGTGTTTTCAGGAGCGGAGAGCTGCACGTGCCAGCAAAGATGCCATGAAGCAGATCCACAGTGAGTCCCAGCGGCTGGTCAGAGGTCAGTTTTCAGGAGACACTTTTGTTTGCCCGCTGCTTTTGGTTCATATCAAAGTTTCCCACAAAAGAGAACCTCTGGTGGTTCAACTTCAGTAATTCAGTGTCTCACTTGGGGAGTTATTTAAGGAATCCATGAGAAAAAGAACACTTCAGATCAATTTACTCCATCTGACCAATAGTCCTCAAGTTTAAGATAGAAGTCTTAGAAATGGAATATCGGCAGAACCACCAAATCCTGTTTAACCTGTTTATGTGTCTTTTTAGAGTCGATGCTGGCCCTGCCGTACCACGTCCCTGAGCCCAAGACCATTGACCAGTTCTTCAAGAAGAGGGCCAGGCCAGCAGGCCCTGCCATGGCCTCGCTAAAGTAAATAGCACTCACATGCTTAACAACCTAAAGGCTAAAACCTAATTAACTGAATGATTAAATACAGATCTGATGATTTGAGCGCATTCATTCTATTACCGTTGGTCTATGTGGAAAAAGAGGTCCGTAAAAGTGCTAAACTACAGTTTTAACTTAATTCCTGCACCACTTCTGTGTAAATTACACATTTGTGACGTGGTTAACTCAGGGTAAAAGATTCACACAAAGAACCAGTATTTTTACAATGCTAAGTAGGTTTAGCTGGTTATGTTTCTAAGAAAGTCCCAGTAACTAATAATGATGTGTGAGACGTGTACAACACCAAGTAAAGACCATGTGCACATCTCATGTTTCCATTTGATCCTGAACTGGAGCTTCTCTCACATTGATTTTACCAAAGGAATGTTTTTTTAGTTTAGAATCAATTAATCCAAATCTGAATCCCGTTTTCCTCAGATCTACAAAGTACTCTGCAGTGATGCTGGAGACGCTCTCGCCACCTCTCCCCCCTCCTGTAAACGCAGAAACTGAAGCTGTGCAGTTGTCCACGGAGCAAGACTCTACTCCGTCTTTAGACCTGTCCACACAGATCCAGTCCATAAGTCATCCTGCTGCAACGTCATCCCCTCAGAAGGAGACGGCTGACCACCAGGACGGAGATGGAAGTACCAGTCCGGATCTCAGAGAGGAATCGGGACCGTTACTTTACCTCTCTGAAAGTCTACAGGAGTCACTCACATCCAATGAGGTGGGAAGACAAGAATCGGATTCAGGATGTGAAGCCAACAAACAGACCAAGGCAGCAGGAAAATGTGATTTTGATATTCAAGAACAAGAACCTTTACAAGTGGCTGAGGTGGAGCCTGTAGGTGCTCTTGCTGCTGCAGCAGAGCCGTCAGCACAGCAACCCCTCAAGCTCAGGAAGGATAAACTGGCCATGCTGAAAAAGCTGGGGCTCGACCCGCCACCTGTTGTCAAGTTACGTCCTGACGATGGAGCTTTTGTTAAGCTGGAGCCTCCAGAGCTCAACCGTGGTAAGTGGTGCTCAAGCTGGAGTTAAAGCTTGAGTCGGTGGCATCTACAGGTGATCACATCTTCTCTTTAACTAGGATTGGAGGCTCTAAGGGCCCGTTATCTCCGTCACATCAAAGCACCTGCTCCCATGAAGGGGGAGCACACGGTGCAGCTCAGCATCATCCGCAGAGACAGCGCCCCCTCAGGTCAGGAAGAGCTACGCACAGAGTCCTTCACCGTCACCGTGAAAGACAGAGCAGAGGAGGCGGTATCAACGAAACCAGGTATGGCTCCTCTCGCAGCACCTGCCGTCATTGGAGCTTCTCCTCAAACATTCGTAAACTATTGTTTTTGGGCTGCTGAGCGGAGCGATTGGCGTCGTCTGATGTCGAACTCTTGCCCCTCCTGTCACAGGAGAAAAACTGCTGACTTTGAGGCAGCGTCTACAGCTCGCCATGGCTCAGCGGCGGCAAGAGGAGAGGCTGCGTAAGGCCGAACTGACTCGTTTGGACAATGAAGACTGTGAGGAGGAGGAGGAAGAGGAAGATATGACAGATGAGTCTGAGGAAGAAGAGGTAGGTGCAGGCTCCTGTCTCCTCTTTGTATTGATAATTGTCATCATTAGTGTCGCTGTGCTGTCACTGACCCCCACATCTGCTCTTGACTAGAACATAGAAGAATTACTGGGTGGTGAGGTAGAGGAAGATGGAGTTGAGGAAGGAGGAAGTGTGGCCCCAAGTATCAGAAGTCTTTCTCCAGCCGTTCTCAATGGACCCCCTTCGACTCCTGATCTGGTCAACACAGACGGAACACTCATACTGTTCCCGGGCAACTCCAGCTCTCGTACTGGGTGAGATGTTGTGTTTGTGGGTTTCTTTGTGTGTTTCACTAAATCAAGACCTAATGTGTGACATGTATAAACTGGAACGGCCCTTTTGGTGAAAGGTGCATCTGAAAAATATTTACATTCATTTTTTGCTTTTATTGTTTGTTTTCTTTCTATATTTGTCTATATATTAACGTGTGTGTGTTATTTTTGACGGTATAAGAAGATATGTTGGTGCTGGACAGGACAGCAACAATAAGTTGGGTGAGTAACATTGAAAGGAAATGGGAATATCCTTCAAATAGTCTGTTCTTATTTAAATGAAATAGTCTTGTGCTGTTTTAAAAAGCTGGGTTTTGTTGTTGTCCTCTTCAGAAGAGGAGGATTCCCTCTCTCTGGTCAAGGACCACAGCCACAACAGCAGCTTTGAGCTGGCAGCATCCATGATAACATCCTACCAGCCCCTCAATCATCAGCGCTCTGCTGGGAAAAGCACCTCCAACTCCCCCTTTTTCAGCTCTCCCTCTCCCTGCCTGTTCAGACCCACTTTCCTTGGCTCTGCCTCCACAGTAAGATCCTTTTTTATGTGTATTGATTTCCACACCAAAAGAAAACAAACCTCCATTTTCAGACCTATTTGGACTCAAAGTATACTACAAAGAGAAATGGTGTGTTGTGTGGAAGTTTTAAAAATGGAAATTAGGGGGCTCCATGAAAGCATCAATAATCAAAGTAAACAATTTGTTATTGCGGTTTCTGTTTCATAGCAGAGTTCAGGGAAACTTTCCGAGCCATCTCTCTGCCTCCCTGTTGAAGACTCCCAGGATCTGTACGCACCTCCATCACCTGGAGCAGATTCAGGGCCGTTGGGAAGAACGGCTTCAGCTCTGGTGGGAGACTCACAAGGTCGCTTCTCCTTGGAGGACGACGCCCACTCTCAGTTACTTGATGCTGACGGCTTCCTTAATGTGGGAACCAGGTCGGGAGTGCCCGGTTCCCACAAGAGACAGTTGATCCTGGACAGCCTGGATGAAAACGCAATGGATGCCCACATGGGTGAGCTGTTGGGATTGTGTTCCGGAGTTTTTGAGGCAGCGGAGGGCAGCTCGGGTCAAACAAGTGACCTTGGGACATCGCAGCAGGAAGAGCTGCTTGGTTTGTGCTCTGGAGCTTTTCCACCAACACAGGTGGAAGAGCAGCAAAGAGAAACGGGCGAGAGGACAAACGGAAACCTCAGTGAAGCTTCCGACGGTAACGTGGATCAGCTCCTCGGACTCTGTTCCGGAAAATTTCCCAGTCCAGGTAAAAGAAGCCACAAGTTGGTATATTTATTCCACCAAACCAGCACGTCGTCACTGTTTAACTCTTCAAATGCAGCTCAAATTGAGCATTCTGACATTATTTAGTCATGTTGTGAACAGGAACTGTGTTTGTTACCATGCCGACGCACTAACATCACATTTGTGCCGATTTTAGGTCCTTCTCAGTTGGCTTCACCAGCACACGACAGGTAGAGTCCAAACATCTGACATCATCCCTATCAGCAAATGGTCGTTCAACTATTTTACTACTTTACTTTCTTTCATGTAGCAAAGAGGAACCTGAAGATGAGGAGCAGCAGCTGGAGGAAGAGGAGGACTGCGAGTTCCATCTTCTGTCAGATGTGGACAGTGACAGCGAGCAGGTGGAAACCTCGTCGTCAGGCTTCATCTACGAGCTGTCGTTACCCTGAATGTGTGTTTTAAGTTTGACGTGCTTTACAGGAGGACAGCGGTGAGGAAGACGAGGATGAGGCGGGTGACGATGAGGATAATGAGATCGAAGAAGAGGAGATGAAGGCTGTGTTCAAACCACATCGGGAGAAGAAGAAGAAGAAAATGTGAGTGAAGTCTGGCAGAAGAGACTTGATTACATGCTGGAGTTGAGCTGATGGCGTCTCCTTCCGTCCTGTCCGCAGGCGTTTGACAGATTATGTGGACTCGGAGGCGGAGCTGTCAGGAAGCGACCTGGGAAGTGATGATGAGGACGGAGACAGAGGCAGCGAGTACGAGGAAGAGGAGCTCCTCGAAGAGCTCCCTTCTGATGATGAGCTGCAGAACCAGGTCAACAAGATCCATATGTGAGTGACGCAGTTGCAGCATTTCTGCTGCCGGTCTGGAGAGATCTAATCTGGTATTTACACTTTAAGTCGCACGTTTGAGCAGAGGAATGAAACTGTTCCCACAGGAAGCAGGTGCTGGATGACGACAAGCGGCGCCTCATGCTCTACCAGGAGCGTTATCTGGCTGATGGAGATCTTCACTCTGATGGCCCAGGACGAGCTCGCCGCTTCCGGTGGAAAAATATGGGTGAGTTTTTCCAACACGGTTGTCCTTTGATTCAGACTGTAGATGATAAAGAGAGTTGTGCTTGATCAGTGCTCTCAGGCTGTAAAGGTGTTTATCTGAGCAACAATGTTCTTCCTCTGTAGCTTTAACTGAATTTAGCCTCCCTGAAGATGTTGCCTTTGGTTTTTTGTTCTTCAGACGATGGTTTCAACACGGACAGGATGGGAGAAGACGGCGAGGAAGAGGAGGACGATGAATACTTGGACCAGTCTGAGGTCCAGAGGAGGAAGGAAAGGCTGGAGAGGGAACAGTGGCTCAGAGAACAGGTGAGTTGTGCCTGTTGCCAGTTGTAAAAGCTACTCAGCTGAATTTAAATCTGAATGCCTGCGGTGGTTGTCTTTGTTTCTTTGAGCAGACTGAACAGAATGGCAAGAAAAAGGAAGAGCTGGAGGCAGATGATGAGAAAATTGGAGAGGAAGACAGTCAATTTATGAAGCTAGCCAAGAAAGTGACTGCAAAGACTCTGCAGAGAAGAGGTCTGTCTGATAAAACAGTTTGATTTCCTTGGTTTTTCCCATGAAAATGGCAGCAGCCTTCTAGAAATCCTGCCGTGTTTTTGAGGAGATCAGGTTCATCGTCACTGCACCTGATATGTGACTGGTTGTGCCACAATACCAGCGTCTGTTCCCAGGAACCGTCATTAAAGGGGCGGCTCCAGATGTGCCGCCTCGACCAGCAACTCAAAATCCCAGCGGCTTCATCCAAATGTAATGTTTGTGGTTTTGTCTAGATCTGCCGGCTGCACCGGGACCGGAGAAGATCTCATCAGCTGTCAGCCCCTTCAGACGACCCACGCCGCTACAGGTGCAGCACGATAGAATATCCTTGTCTTCTGAAATAGCCTCGTCTGCTCTCTTACCTACGTCACGCTTGGAATGAAAGCGTGAGTTGACGTTGGTGCAGAAGTTTCGCCGGTGATTAACGGATCTCTTCTTCTTGCGTGGCTCTCAGATGAAGAGGGGTTCATTACTGAGCCAACCACAGGCCATCCTGCAGAAACTGGCCTCCATCTCAGACGGAAATCCTCTGGCCCCCAGGAACACCAGAGGATTCCTCTTTCAAACTCTGTCTCCAGAGAAGGACGGCTCAGCTTCGGGTGTTCCCCAGAAAAAGGTACATGAGTGCTGTGTCTTCTGTTTGGGTGGGAGGATGGGACCTCTAAAAAAAGGGGTTAAATTTAAAATTAAGCTCTGGTGTGTGCTGACACTTCTGATGATGTCCAGCGTTTCACTGGCTGTCAGGCTTGTCTGTCTCTGAACATCTGTAATCAGATGTAAAAATGGCCAGATGGTGGGAAATGGTGGGCGGCCATCTTGAGAGGCCTGTGTGGTGTGTTCTACAGTTACACCACTAGGTGGAGCCAAAGTCCAATGCTCTTCAGAAGCCGTGAAGAAAACCGTGAAATCACTGTTGCCAGGATGATATTTAACAGCACGCCGTTCCCCGCACCATCTGTCTTTTATTTGGGATTATAGTGTTGTGGTGATAACTGTACCTCTGCTCCATAGGTGGTGAAGAAGAGGGCAGCAGTGGCAGCACCGATCCCAGCAGCAAAGAGGCTCTGCCAGGGGAAGGGACTGGGTGGACATGCTACAGGCCCTCAGAGGAGCATTTTTAACTTCCTGGACCACTGATGTCCCCGGCTGGCCTGTATCTCATCTTTAAACATGTCCTCATATGCTGATATTCAGAGGTGTAGTAATTCTAACATTCTGTCATCGACCGTGTAAATAGACTGAGGTTTTTCCCACTGTTAATGATATAACTTTTGTATCATGGTGTAATTGTACAATTGTATTTGTTTCCACTGTAAATAAAAGTGTATTTTAAGACTCGACTGCAATTGGAACGTGGTGGAAATTAAACTGAACTAACTTTAATACTCTCGTCCTTATTGATTATGAAACCAGGAACTACTCGAAATTTGGATCCTCCTGAAACTGACCTTAACGTAACACCCCTGCCCAATTGACCTTTGACCTTGAAGATACAGTTTAGTTTTACTTTTTCTTTTAAAGGATAATTGCAGTTTAGAGAGTAATGATTTGCTAAGTGGCTAATAATAGGCTAACATTAAAGGGAGTTGGGAGGGAGCCCTTTCATGTCTCTCCATCTCATTAGTAGCCGTGGTGATTACAGGGAGGTCCTGGGGTTACAGATGGGCGCAGGAGGCCCATTACACTTCATTAGGGCCAACTCTGCTAGTGTCTGGCACGAGCCCCATGGTGGGCCCCCGCCTGTAGCGAGACGCCGTACCTGCAGGCCAGTTTAATGCTGCCGCTCAAGTCTCCGGCTCACTTTTGTTTATGGGATTATTGCGGAATATTCCAAGCGGAGAGGCTCTGGGCCGTTTGGTGTGGAGCTGTGCCTTCATTATCTTTGGGCCATTACAATGCAATTAATGTAGATCAAGACTGGGGGGCCTGGGGGCCAGGTCACAAGGTCAAGAAATCAACCCTAATTAGATTTTAATAGGAATAAAGTCTTTGTGAGTTCTGGACTTTTTCCTTTCTGTGCAGCAGCGCCACATATTCGATTTTAACAACTCTGTTTAACCCCAACGGGGAATTAAAGAGGTCACCACATTAAGCCCCCCCCACCCCCCCCCTCCAGGAACTGCGCACTTGTAAGAGGAGGAAGGTTACATGTTTTGGCACCGAGGCCCAGCGTCTAAATATCTAGAGGACACAGATCAGATTTTATTCAGATTAGGAGGAGAAGCGGGTGGAATGTTTAGAGATACATAAAGCAGCCCGGGGGGGGGGGGGCGCCTCGCTCGGCTCCTGACGTACGAGTGTCTGCTCGCATCTCCGCCCTCAAAGAAAAATGCAATTAGTGTGTGAGAAAACACAACAACGTGCTGGATTAGCAGTTCAATTTAGCACATCATGGCTGATTTGGGCTGTGAGCTACAGGTCTGGCAGGCTCCTCTTTACAGTGTGTGTGCTGCTCTTCAGCGGCCAGGGATCCGACAGCGCCGGGGCCCCTGGGTGCCGCCTGGACCCCCTGTCACAGCCGAGACCGGTGCTGCGGCAGATGGGGAGGGAAGTGGGTCAGGGCGCTGCGGGCCGTGTGCACTTCAAACACGGCCCCATTATGCACAAGGTGAGTCATGATCCTGTGTTTTTACCCCTTTGCCCCTGTGTGGAGAGGAGGAAGGTGGCGCCCCTCCTCCCCTAGGAGGCCTGGGCGACCCTCCGAGATGAAACATCCCATCGTCTCTGGGAGGAGGAGGGAAAAAACAAGTAACGGAGGCGTCGCAGAGAGATGGAGACGATTCTACGTGTGACGAGGCCTCGAGCAGACGCCCCTTTGATGTATTTTTCATGTGCTTAGGCTACTGGTGGACTATGGGGGGGGGGGGAGGGGGGAGCCTGGAGCTAATGCTCTTGAATGGGATGTTGTTGAAGGAAAGTGTGTGTGTGTGGGGGGGGGGGGGGTGTAAAGAGGCTACATCAGACAGACTTAACAAGTGCTCACTGTCTCTGCTCTTATCTCCATGACATGTCAATGCTGGTGGGAGAACACACACACGCACACACAACACACCAACACACACACACACACCACAAACGGAGAGAGAGAGAGAGCTTTAGATCTGTCACCACAGCATCTAGTCACCAGTTAGGAGAATAACCACAGTGCTAGGGCACACACACACACACACACACACACACAACACACACACACACACACACACCGGTGCAGATGAACGTCCTGTTTGTCGGGCAGCCTCCTGCGTACCTGTCGCTGCCTGCGGCCAGAGGCGCCTTCCTCCATTTCCCAGAATGCTGCAGTCAGAAGGTGGAGACAGAAAAACACGTTGCTGCCTAAACAGGAGGGAGAAAACAATTATTCGATTTAGTTTTCACACAGTCAGAATCACGGGGCTCATTCGTGACGAGGTCTTTTACTCCCTTTTCCATAAAGCTGCACAAAAGTCTGTTTTCACAATTTGGTGTTTGAGCGCCGGCCGATGAGGGAATTCTGTATTTGAGTTTCTATTCCTGCATTAGTCTTTCTGCAGCAGCCTGGACCTCTTGGGAGGAAGGAAAAGGCTTCAGATTACAGAATATCCCAGAGTTGGACGGTCAGGTGTGAGTGTTTGTGTCCTGTTGAGACCCTTCTGGGGATCTGGCAGCGTTTGCGTGTCTGCTGGTTGATTATTGTGACTCTAGGCGGTTTAGATCTACGCTCACACGCAAACCACTCTTACACAACGGGCAGGACTCTGCGTCACTGTGGACCTGGATAATGATCCATCCCATTAAACACTGGCAAAACCGTCCCGACGGCGCTGATAAACGACGCCACGCAAGCTCGCGTCATCGTTACAAAACCGGACTTTTCACGTTATATTGAAATAAGAAAAGCTTTCAGCACCGAGTTTAAGAGTTCCGTTCAGATGAATTCTTTCTCAGTTAGTTCTGACTGAGACTTTCAACCAGTAAAAACAGAATTCAGGAATATTCGGAGGCAGTCGACAGTAGAAGATGGTCCTGATGTTGATGAAGTTCTCATGTGAATCCTTTAAAATCTCCATTTTTCTGCATAAATATGCTATGAAACATCACCCAGTGTCCCCAATTACAAACATAAAATAAAAGAAATCAGAAAAAAATCACTTTATTTTTATTCATTTTTATGCTTTTCAATAAGATTGAAGGGTGAATGCGTCATAATTCTGATTCAAAGAGGTTTTTTTGATAAAAGAAACACGTAATAAACATCAAATGTTCTCTCACAGGATGTTGCTCCGACATTTTAATGCTCACTGGTCACAGCCCAGTTTAGGAAGTCACATTATTCAATCACTCTTTCCCCCAGAAAACACTGTTGCAGTGAGAGGATGGGAGGAGGAGGAGGAGGAGGAGAGGAAGGGGAAATCAACATGACATAGGAGGGTCGGAGGAGGGGGAACTGGGAGGGAACAGTGTCCGGCTTCTCCACCGAGCAAAACCAGCAGAAAGGTAAGTCAAAACCAGCGTTTCCTGTAAATAGACCCAGTCGGCCCAGTGTCCGTCATTCTCCAGGGGACAAACATGCGATGGTGATGCTGTCGTGAGCGGAGGAGACCGAGGAGCCCGAGGAGCCCGAGGAGCCGACGCCGATATGGGGTGAGCCCGTTACATAAGCGGCGACGCTCATTTCACCTTTTCCGGCCGCTCTCAGGATCTCCTCGCTCTTCTCTGCTGGGTTCCAACCGAACCTGCCCACAAACCCCGCAGAATGCGGCCGCTGGGCGCCATTGCTCACTTTTTCGCTCGTTCCTGCCGTCGGACGCGCACGGGCGCACGTTTTTGCGCTCGGCTCAGGAGCCTCCAGCGAGCGGCGGCGCCTCTTCGGTACATTTGCCCGTTTTCCACCCTCTTCCTGCCGGGTTGCACCCCTCTTCTCACCGACGCGATGCCACCAGCACCCGGGGGGACATCGATCATCGTCTGCTGGGGAATATTTGATTTAACGTTGTGATGCGCGTGATCGTCATGTTGCTGAGGTGCGCGCCCCCGCGGTCGCTGTTCTTCAGCACTTGGTGAACGCGCGTGTAGAGGGAGGAGATTGATTGACAGCAGCCTGGAGTCAGGATTAGAGACGTTCCCATTCCCGGCAGGCGCGTGCGTGCGTGCGTGCGTGTGTCAGTCGACAGACTAGACTTCATTTTCTTCTTTAGATGTGACTCATCAGCTTGTCCTCGGCGTCACCTGACCGGTGCAGATGAACGTTGGCTGTCTGGGTTCTTCTTAGAACTTTAGAACCACTGAAAGTTCCGTCGCACGAGGCCGAAGGTTCAGAACACTGAACCAGACGTCTGTTGCGTCCTGGAGCCCGTCGGCGTCTCGTGGGTCTCCAACGTGCGATCACAAGTGCGTCGAGGACAAAGAGCGCTTGTTGCTGATGTTAGTGTGCTGCAGCTGTGCTAGCACCAACCAGCCCTGACTGGAGATCCATGCTTGCGTAATAATCCAGGGTGTCCCGAGGCCACTAGTGACGCCAGCTCGGTCAGGACTCGTCCCCCAGGTGGACCGGCCTGACTGCTGATTCAAAGCTTTGCTGCTTTATGTGTTTTTGTAATAAAAGTACTGGCACTTAAATCTCCTCCTGGCCAGTTTTGCTCCACAACTGTTGTTCAAAGTTCCTGGATTCCGACACGGACCCGGTTGCCCTGTTGGGCTTTCGCGACCCGGCTCAATGATGAGGTTTTCCTGTGAACTTTCTGTCTCTGTCTCATGTGTTTGCATCTGTTCTGTCCACTTTAGTGAAGCTCAGTCAAGGTCAGTGATGCTGCACCATCAGGACCAGCCTTTGAACTATGAAGGCCAAGGAGGCTCCTCCTCGCTGCACCATAGGAAGGGGAACAAAGACGGGAATTACAACTTCCTGCCGGGAGACAGCGAGGACGCGGGGTCCGGCGGGGGAGACGAGAACAGAAACCAGATGCGTCCACGCAGCCTGGCCCCCCTGGGTCGCGACCCCAACCCTGCTGGGTTCCACCACAACACGGGGATCCTGTCGCCCCGCTCCCGCCTCCCCTGCTGGAGCACCCTGGAGCCTCTGCCCGAAGTCGAGTGCGGGGACGACGGCTTCGGCCGAGTTCCCCCCGATGGAGCGGAGGAAACCAGGATGGAGGAGGAGGTGAGAAAGGTGCTGATAAGCTACAGCGAGGAGAAGAAAGCCAAGAGCGAGCGGCAGCAACGAAAAAGCAGTTTGGGCTCCAGAGGAGCGGAGGAGGAGCCGGACGAGGACGAGGACGAGTGGGCCGACAGCGGCTCGGAGTCCGACCTCAGCCGCCGCTCCAGCGGCAGCGCGTCCTCCCTCAACATGGAGAATGGAGAAGGGGCGCTGGTGGGAGGGTTGGACCGCGTCGGAGTGGGGGAACCAAAGACCGGCTTAAGGAATAACGCCCAAACGCCCGCCGGAAAGGCCGGACCGGCGCCGAAACGCCGAAGCTTCCTGGCAAGAAGCCGCATGGGGAATCTTCAGGAGGAAGGGGCGGAGCTGGACGACGATCAGTCTTCGGACTCGGACGGAGAGATGCCCGAGCTCATGGACTCGGTGTGGACGCTGCGGGACCGTGAGCACTTCAAGGCCCAGGAGATGGAGAAGCACCAGGCCCAGCTGACCATGTACCGCCGGCTGGCGCTGATCCGCTGGGTCCGCACTCTGCAGAGCCGTATCCAAGAGCAACAGAACCGACTGCAGTCCAGCTTTGATGTCATCCTGACGCAGCGGAAGGAGCTCCTGCGCATGGGCGCCGCCGCTGCCGTGGCCAACGCCACGCCCCCTGCTGCTGTCAGCCAATCGTAGAGGGGCGAGAGACTCAAACAGGAAGTGGTGTCAAACAGCAGTTTTCTCCATCCTCAAGACATTTTTCCTGAAATCAAAGAGCTGATTTCCATCCATCATCATCACCACCCTTATTCCTGCTCTCACATATTAATCCTGACCGGTTTATTCTGCTTCCTGAGCTCTAGAGGCGGCCATGATGGAAGGAGCACGTTCAGCACTTTGCTCTGATCACTGTGTTGTCTTTTGTCCTGAGCTCTGCTGTAGAAACGTCTGCTGTACCAAAAGAAATGTCCAAAAGTATCTTGTAGTTGTCCTTTGTTAGAGAAATGTCCTGCCACCATGATGTATATAGAGAGATGATTAAAAGAACCAGCACAATTCTGATTTGAGCTCTTTTGTGTCTGTTTCCTTGATGGGGTGAGAATGAGCTTTGTCTAATAATAAAGAATTACTGCTTATTTGAGGGGGAAATCCAAAGCTCCAGCTGATAAACAGAGCCTGGAGCCTTCATTTAGTTCCAAATCAGCACGCTGATTTGATCCGTTGGGTTATCAAAGCACCCTCAGTAGAGACATGACTAAAAAAGGTTATTTTTTTTATCTTCGAGCTGCACCCAGAGGCTAATGACCTTTCAACAAACAGTTGTCTCTTTGTCAGCACCACAAAGTTGCTTGTATCAGTTCATCACACGGCTTTGTGTGTGTGTGTGTGTGTGTGTGTGTGTGTGTGTGTGTGTGTGCGTGATAACCGTGTGAGGCCCGAGCATCAGTTTTTGTGGCTGCAGCCGCCGCCGGGCAATTTCAGATCACCTCGCCACTTTTCCATGAGCCCGTGCGTGTGTGCATGTTCCCAGAGATACCAGCCGTGTTGCCACCCCATAATCTCCATCCAGAGCGAGCCGTGATGCCCACGGGGGGGAGGGGGACCTGACAGCCTGCGCCCCGGGGCCTGCAGGTCCTATTCGGTGAACAGACGTCGGTCCGGTAGCGCGCAGAAGAGCCAAAAGCCCCGGGCAAGTTTGGGATAATCCCCGTCTTTGCCTCCCAACTAACTCTGGCTTTATTTCTTAAGCTTATCGTCTCTCCTGGACGCAGGCATCGTGGTGGAAATCTGAATCAATTTCCATATTGATCTCTTGTTTAATGCGTTTGAGAGTGATGAACGCGCGCGGATAACATGTTCGAGGCAGAAGAGCGCAGCCAGAGGGAGGGAGATGATTCTGGACAGACAGACAGGCAGACAGGCAGGCAGGCAGACAGGCAGGCAGGCAGACAGACAGGCAGACAGGCAGGCAGGCAGGGAAATATCCGCCTAAAGACGCTTAAAAAACAGTGGAAACACCAGAACAACCTCTGCCTGTCCGAGAGTTCATATTTGTATGAGTTGAAGGTTTCAGGAGCTTTTCTGTATCAGAGCGAACGTGATCGAATTAACAACAGACCAGAATAACCCGTCTGCCTTCAACATTCTAAAAAGTCGACTTTTCGCTTATTGTCACTGGGAATGTTAAAATGATTGCAGTTTTTTTTAATGACAGCTAAACAGGATCACCGAACTGTTGGGAGACTTTTAGTTTATCCTATTTCTCCAGGAATTTCAGCACAAAATAATCCTTCTTGTCATTTTATCAATTTGTTCACTTGATAAAAACATTTCATGAACATTGTGGAGCCGAGCGCGCAGCTCCAACCAGGCTGCGCTCGCTTTGTCCTGACCCTTTTCCCGGTCTCGGTGCCTCTTGCTGCGGGCGCACCAGCAGCGCGCACATGGCTTCTCCACATTTATATTCTACCCGCAAAGTTACACAATCAGCAATTAATACTCAATATTGATGAGAAGCGTCAGATGTGGTGATTTCTTAAATATGAATTATTATTACTTTTATAAAGGACAATAAAAATAGTAAAAATTTTAAAATTGCATTATTAACTCATTGTGAAGAAAGCACAAATACAGGAAGACGTGGTTTAAATGTAACTAATTCTATAAGGCAGCAGACAAATTCAGAATTATCGTCACAGAAGCTGAAACGCAGCAGTGAAAAATTTAGTTGGCCTGATTTAATGTTTGATCTTTTTATTGCAGTTCAGAGAGCGTACTTGCATTACTGTTGTTCCAAATTATAGATAAAAAATATCATGAATAAATACAGGAAAAAAACGTAATTTCAATGCTGGCATCAATATGTTTTATTATTAGGACTTGCTTTAAAAGTAGTTATTAGAGGAATTAAAAGAGTTCAATGGACAAGGTTGGTTCCTGTCACTTCAAAATCTTTGCATTGCTTATTTAGCCACCTTCCCATAGAAGGGTTAAGATTATTTTCCCATATATGTATGATTTTTTAAAATAGTCCACGTAAAAAATAGTAACAAAAGCTTCTTTGTAATGGTGAATGTGTCCAGCAGTGTCCACCAGGGGGAGACACTCCATCACGGACGCCCCCGCTGCTGTGCGTGTATTCTGACAGCAGGGGGCAGCAGCGCGCATCCAAGTCAGCTGGCGGACTTCAGAATGACAAAGAGAACAAGCGACGATGAAAGGACAGTTAAAAGGGTTAAACCAAGATTTTCGTTCTTGTTATGAAATTATAAACAAAAAAAATATTCCATAGAATTACCTGCCCATTTTTACTTATTTTATCTATACATCCCTCTTCCCGAGTCACATTAATCTGATACAGGTTGTTTTGGAAGTACTGTAAGATTCTGCATCTTTCCTCTTGACCTCAGTGAAATAAAGGTCATCATAAAGGTGGAGGGAAGCAAAAGACTTCATGTGACCTACAAGAACACTGAGTAGGCCTAAGCAGGCCTGCTCGTCTCTTTCCAATAATAAGAGTTAACATTAAGACATCAGCCCATCTCACTCAGAAAGTTCTTTAAATGGTCAAGAGTATTAATTTTACAACACAACCCATGAAGGAGGAAATTTCTTTATTGATCCAAATCCATTATCAACTTTTCCCTAAT
Source organism: Takifugu flavidus (assembly GCF_003711565.1). NCBI lineage: Eukaryota > Metazoa > Chordata > Actinopteri > Tetraodontiformes > Tetraodontidae > Takifugu > Takifugu flavidus. The sequence continues at coordinate 10,077,404 of NC_079540.1, forward strand.
ATGGGCTTTGTAGAGAAACCCAGTAGAGAAGTTGCAAAGAAAGAAAGAACATGGAAACACACGGCAACGTTTCATTTGGTTGTATTTCCATTTTTTGACACGAGATTAAGACTCCTGGGGTCAGAAGTGGCGCGGTCACCTGCCCCCCCCCCACCCCGACATAAAAAAGTTCGGCAGCCGGCACCACAGCCTGGTTCCTGGCTGTTGGTGTGTGGAGCTTTTGGAGAGAACTTAGAGACACATCCAACATGGCCTATCAAGCGCTCTCTCCCAGAGCTGCTCTCTCTCTCTCCCCTTCTGCCTGATGTAGTGTGACAGTGTGTTCGCCCGCAGCACTCTGCTGGCGTGGAAACAATCAGCTTTGACAGAAAGGGGGTGGCGGCGGTGATGGGGGGATGAAGGGAGTGGGTGGGTGGGTGGGTGAGTGGGTTAGGGGGAGGATGCGGCCTGAGGCCTCTGTATGATGAACTGGATAGAAAGACCTGTCATCAGGGGAGAAACAACACAATACACAGATACTGTAGATAGATAGATAGATAGATAGATAGATAGATAGATAGATAGATAGATAGATAGATAGATAGATAGATGATAGATAGATAGATAGATAGATAGATACTAGATGATAGATGATGGCTGATGGCTGGCTGGCTGGATGGATGCTGGATGGATGGCTGGATGGCTGGCTGGCTGGATGCTGGCTGGCTGGCTGGCTGGCTGGCTGGATCGCTCGATAGATCGATCGATAGATCGATAGCTAGATCGAGATAGATAGATAGATAGATCAGTTTAACATCACCTGATGGCCAAAAGTGTTCAATGAAAGCTCAGAAGTGTTAAAGAAGGATTTCAATGAAAGAATGTAAATAATAATAATGTAATAATGTAATAAAGTGTGGTAACAACTTGTTGAATGATGCTGAGCGGCGTCGGAGCGGTTTCAGGCCTCTGTGACCTCAGCGTTTAGTCGCCCACTTGACTTATTCATCTAAAGCGATCAGATCCATTAAGAGGGGCCCCACTCAAGAGGCAGCGTCCTGCCGTTGATGCCGAGACTTGAGGACTTCAAAACCGTCTGTGTGTGTGTTTGTGGGGGGGTTGTGTGTGTGTCAGCAGGAGGAGGGGTGTGTGCTCACGCTTCAGCTGCCTCGTCTGCTTTAACCAGCTAATAAATATGAAAACAGCAGGTTAAAACTTTTTTATTCGTCCCGTGCCTGAAAGGATTAGAGCCTTCTATGGAGTCCCAGGGAAAATCCCCCAAACCTCATAATGCCCAATGTTGTCCCATAAAACTCTTCTGGACAAAAGGAAGAGAAAGGGGGCTTTTTCACGCATAAGGGGTTTTCTCAAGAGCGCATTGAGGGGAGCCCCGGTCGGGAGCCGCCCATAGATTATGTAGCTGTCGGAGAAAGCCCGGCTGGGAGCGGCAGGTGCGTGTGCCGGGGTAGCAGGGGTCGTGTAGGGGTGGGCTCGGGGAGTCCGGTGACCATGCGAATGCTGCGCAGCTGCTGCCAGGAATGTTTGCGGATTGTCACTTCCATTTAACTTGCTCTTTTTTCTCTGGGAGCCGGAGATGAAGCCGCAACCTCTCTCGACGTCTCCTCCCTCTTCCACGCCACTGCTGGTGCAAACGTGGGGCTAAACGGTGACACCCTGTCCACAAAGGCGACAAGCGGCGTGGGTCCTCCCCGCCTCCGCGCCGTGAAATCGTGGATTATACTGAAAGATGCACATTTTTCGTGGGCCTGAATGAATGCCAAGCGACTCAAGAGGCAGGGAGAACACACTCCCGTCCTCAGGATCTTCAGTCCCCAGAGGCTTCTTTCACACAGGTTATTGGATTTTGGGGTTTTTAAAGCGCAGACATCGACACATGGTGAAGCTCAGGCCTGATTAATAATGCAGTTCGTGTTTTTATCCCTGCACCTTCACCAAAATTAACTAAAAAAACTCCCAATGCTACCCCAGTAAGTGATCTTTCATCAGGTGGGCCCTGATGGAAGCTCTTATCTCAGGTGTCCTTCTTTAAATGTCTGTATTAATCCACCAGAGTCCGTTTAGCAGAGGCGATATTCGCCTCCATGCTGACCCACATCCTCTGCCTGGAAATGGCCTCTTTGCTCGCCACCTTGGTGCTCTAATCTCTGCCGTCCACACTGTGTCCCGTTCCAAACTGTAGCCCGAGGCTATGTGTGGCCCCGCCACATAATCCCCCTCCAAACTCCGGAGCCTCTGTTATTCCACTGGGATTGGTAAAAGTGCTACATGTCGGAGTGGCACAACGCCGCTTATTCACGCCGTCTTCTAGCAAAAAGGGATTATTGTCCCCTCCATTATGAATAATGGGAATGAATAATAAACAGCCGCCTGTTTATCCATCACTGTTAAAAAGGCAAAGATGTCCTTCTTTTGAAGGCAACTGTGTTTTCCTTTAAAAGTAATGTGGAGTTTAACACACCTGGGACAGGTCCCAGGCTGGAACACACACTCACCAAGGACAAGCACATCAAATTTAATTGTCTTTGCTGTGGACATTTTAGGTCCTGTTCAAGGTTTTTCCAGCCCCTGGATTTCTGTAAATCTGCTAGAGTCAATTTTGATTGGTACAGAATCTGATAAATAAAGTATATTTGATGTGATTTAAGATGAAGACCAACAATAGTGGCCCCTTTTTCTAAAAAATGTTGGTAATATAAAGATATAATGTGTGTGAACTTTTTAGATTTATTTTTAGCTAAATGCACGAGAACATTGCATTTTACACCTATTGGTCATTAATCAGTCAATTCAGGACACCAGGAGTCCAGTTCAGCAGCCTAAGCTGAGTTTTGTGGGGGTGAGGAGGAACTTTCCTCGGATCCATCCTTCAGCCTGGGATCCCCGCTGAGCGCTAAAGTCCAAAACTTGCTACAATCGAGGACCTTCACCAGTTTACAACAAATTTCTTCTGTGCCATTTATGGAGCATAACAAGGCATTTTAATCAGCTAAAGGGAATAATGAAGACACGGTGAATCTTTTGAGTGATTTGCACAGAGCCAACGATGTTCTCTGAGCTCTGCTCTTTGATAAAGTCCTCTTCTCCAAACATACACGTGATCCTCTCCTTTACTTTTGTTGGTTCCCTCAATTAAAACAGGCCCCAAAATCAAAGATCACATCAGTATTTCCACATCACAGTGGGGAAAAATTTTGGGAAGTGTCCTGGTTCTGGCTAATGTGGCCCCAAATGCTGCATTGACTGTGTTTTTCTTTATCAACCAGTTGGTGTTTTTTAATGTATCAGTGATTTACAATAAAATCTTTAGGTGACGTTTGTCAAGAAGTGTTAAATGTGGAATTCCAGCTTTGACTTCAGATCATCCACAGCTGCCAGAATGGACCATGTGCTTCGGAACGAGGATATGAAAATGAAATATGAAACACTGGTGTGATAAACTGGTAGATAATCATCTTTTCATTAAACTTTCATCCCCAGTGACTTAAATATTCAAGAGCCCAATTACAGAGCTTGTGTCTCGCTCTCATTCTCTCGCTTCTCTTAACAAGAGCAGTCAGGGGCTGGGGGGGAGGAGAGAGAGGGGAGAGAGGTGAGAGAGGGGTGAGTGGCTCAAGGGTTGAGTGAGAGCATCATTATGGGGGGGTTGGGGTGGGGGGTGGGGTGATCAAGAGATGACCCTCACTGAGGACGGACAGGCAGCAGCAGGCCTGACACGAGCCTGTCTAAACAGTGAGACAAGGAGGGGAGGAATCAGGACGGAAGGGCAGCAGAGTGATGGAAAGGAGGATGGAGGGAAGACAGAGAAGAGACACACAATCAGAGAGAGAGAGAGAAAAAAGAGAGAGAGAAAGAGAGAGAGAGAGAAAGAGAGAGCAGATTTTCCAAGCAGATAGTGGAAGGATTTGAGCATCCTGACGAACACCACAAACAGGGCACATGACTCCTAGATCAGTGTGTGTGTGTGTGTGTGTGTGTGTGTGTGTGTGTGTGTGTTGTGTGTGTGTGTGTGTGTGTGAGAGAGAGAGTGTATTAGCAGTCAGAGCACTGAGGCCCACAGGCGATTCCTGTGTGTGCTTGCGATAAAGGGGAAAAGGGAGGAAGTATAAGAGGGGGAGTGGGATGGGGGGGTGAGGAGGGGTGAAGGAGCGATGAGGAAGTTGGTGGGTGGGTGTGAGTGTGTGTGTGTGCGTGGGGGGGGTATGTGGAGAGGGGGAGAGAGGGAGAAAAGAAAAGAGAGGAACAAGCTTCCTCCGTGCTGTCAGAGCCTCTGGATCGTGTCCCCATTGGTCTTTTATGCACGCGCATGCACCCACACGCACACACACACACACACGCACGCACACACACACACACACATACACCCCTTCTCATGAAAAGAGTGTCTTGGCAGGGTAATTAAGAATGGCCTCTAAACACAGGAGTATGGCAGGAACGCTCCAGATGAAAGTAAATGATTAAAATAATTACAGGCTGAGAGCTGACGAGCCAGAGTGTGGGGTGGCCGCCGGACATTTGTCGGTAATTAGATAATTAATCTGAATGCAAATGATGAGCCCTAACGAAGCAGTCAAGCTGAACCAGCGACAACTGCCCTGAGTGAAATGTAAAAGGGGGAGAAGAGAAGAGACAAACCAGGGGAGAGATGATGTGAGAGCAGGAGAAACACAAGAATATGCTGTAAAATATCCAGCCAAATGCAGCCGAGAAAAAAAGGCCACATTACGAATCCCCACCTGTTTATGCTGCTGGAAAAACACCCCCACCCCCACCCTGTCTGCATCTGTCTGCATCTGTCTGCTGGTGAGAGAACACCTTGTTAAAAATACACAAAAGCTGAGCAGAAAAGGGGGGAGTTTAAAAAAAGCTGCCGTTCCCAAAGAGCCGAGAAGCCAAATGAAGGGTATAAACAAGAAATGGCACCCGAGGAGGAAAACAGAGCGCAGCCTAAAATGCGTGAGCAAATTGTGGATTTACTGTCTGTCTGTTGCAGCTGCTGCACCTGCACACACTCATTATGTCTCCGTGTGGCTCCTCCTCACCCAAACACCACCAGCCTCTCGTCTTCCCGCTCTCGGCGCTTCGAAATAACTTCACACCTTTTTCAAGGCTGGAAAAACAGCAGAGATTTCATGTCGTCTATTCAGTTTCCGTGTCTCCACCCCAGCGAATGTTCCCGATTTAACAATCATGGTAATAAAACTGGCGTGTAAATAACTACTCCGCTGATTTGCTCTTGTTTGAGGTCTTTCATTTCCTGTCAGAATTTGAAGATTTGTCTTTGAGCGACTTGGGCCTCGAATGTGGGCTGATTTGTTGCAAGATACCTGCAGCTCGGTGTTGAAACAAATCCATAAATAACTGATGATGCTGTTAAAAATGGCAGGAACCATTGTTGCGGTGGAATCCTGCGTTTAATTGATCTTCGCTCCGCAGCAACGCTCAACCTCGTCTCTTTCTCCTGCGGCCTCACTCTCCACTATATATCTTTACATTACTCACACGTCCTGTAAATGTCAGATTTAAATGCCTCATCTGAGTGACCAGTGCTGGAGAGCTCCCGGCACTGGCTGAAAATCTCCCCCACATGTCAATACTTGCACAGACCATTGCGCCCAGTGCGATAACAGCGTGCTCCTTAAATCTTGACCTCCTAAATGTATTCAGAAGTGCTGCAGTTGTTCACCAGAACATTTGATCCACACTTTTTGCTGGGTTTTTTTGCTGGGTGTTCAAGTTAAATCTGAGCTCCTGACATCGGTCACCTCCAAAATGCCTGGGATTCATTTCTGTGTGGACCTGCGAGCCACGTTTACACCGGCAGCCATGACAGGTCATTACTTCGTACTCGTTAGAGCCAATTATGCAGCACAACTACTTTAGGAGACTCTGGAGGAAACATCTCTGTCATTATGTTCACACGGATCAGCCGCTTATTGAATCTGCCTCCTCATATTCACTGGAGACCAGCTCTGGAGTGTGTTTACGACATGTTTCTTTCTTCCATCAGCGCATCGTGTTAAAAGATGTTTTCCAGCTGTAAACAGCATGCGAGCCTGCACTGGCTGGTGAATTTGTGCACACATGCAACACAAATATAGGAACGCTGACTTGGTTTTTCCATTGAGTACTTCATTTCACAACAGCGCCTCAAAGTTGAAATTTGCCGATAAAACAGGCAACAAAAGAGCTGCTTGAAAGGAGCTCGGCATAAATTAATCAGGCGATGATGTTGCTGCGGATCGGTGAAAATGAGAGATGAACCCGGGATGCTGCTCCAACCAGCCGCTGTGCAAAGTTGTTCCAATAAGAAAAGCAACACTGAATTCTGTCTCTTGATAGAAAATCATTTTATTGCTGGCAGATTTGTGGTAAACTGTCACATGACTTCCAGTATTCATGGCCACCTAAAGTACACTGTTCTGCTTCCTGAGTGGAAACACCGTGAAAAGGGTTGATCCAACCATCTAACAACATCAAATTTGGAAAGGATTAGCACTCCTGATGTGTTTAAACTAATTCTGTATTAGAAATATGAGCAAGAACAAAGGGAGCATAATTTTTTTCCCCCCAAAGTGTATAGGGATCAACCTTTGGAACTTTTGATTTTAGATTGTTAAGGGATCAAACTATGTCTCCTAACTAAACGATGATCCTTTACACTACCAAAATAAGAGCATACAATACCCAGGGGTACAAAATAAAGTTGAACACAGAAAAATCTGATCAATTCCATGACACACACACGCGCAGCGTTCTCCTTCCAGAATGTCACTGGTTTATAAAAGGTTTATAAAGAGTCTGAATTCTAGTTTATTACTCCACGACCAGCTCGAACACCTCCGCCTCCTCAAACTCAGCATTCAGCTTCGCAGCCATCGCGTCCAGCTCGGACTCCGCGATCTGCTGGACCTTCCTCCTCCTCTTCCTCTCCTTGGTTACGGCCACTCCGGGGATGTTTGTGTCCGCTTCTGGGAAAGCTGAGCCGCAGTCCTCTGCCTCTAGCAAAGAAGTGAAGGAATTCAGCCCAGACAAACATGAAAAACTGTGTCCGCTCTTGGTTTGTCCGACACTCCGGATCACCTCCGGGGTTCTCAGCCTCTCGAAGCCGAACAAGGTCTCCCGGTTATCGGGGCTATTGTGGGATTTGTCGCTGAGCCGACTGTAAGACCGGCGCACTTTCTGCGGCCACGCCGCGTCCTCTGGATGTGCACCCGGCTGTTGTGACTGGCAAGTCGGCGACGGCGTGGAGGGAAGAATCGGTGAAGGCAAAACAGCCTTCTTTTTGGCCGAGGATGATCTCCCGCACCTTGTGTCGTCGCCGGGGGTAGAAATCTTTTGCTGGTTACATCCCCTCTCGGATCGTCTCGGCTTATTCTCCTTGTTGTGCTCCGATGGCGCGGTGGTCTTTCTGGGCGCTATTTTCCTCACAGTGATGGAGCGTTTTACTACAGCAGCCAGCGCCATTTTGTCTTTAGCTTTTATGTTAGCATTATCCTGGGGAGACGAACTCAACCGCGCTGACCGCCTTCTCTGCGAATTGTCAGTGGTGTGAGAGTCCGCCATGGCGTTGTGGGTCTTATCGATCACCCCCAGAAAATAACACAGCTTTCTCCGAGTTATTGAACAGTCGATGCCGCGCTGCCACAACAGTAGTTCGTTCAAAATCGCCCGCCCGCGTCGCACAGATGAGCGTAGGACAGTCTTCCGGTGACGACATCAAGCTGCGCCACCGCTCTCAAACTTTTGCTGTGTAATCTGCTCAAAGGAGACGGAGGGACTTGCCTTTTCTCTCAGATTGTTCTTAAATAGTCACAGTTCGTAGCTGTGTTGTGAAATGGAGTATCTAATTGGGATACAGGGACCCGATTTTGTTCTGGTCGCCGCGGATAATGTAGCCGCCAGCAGCATCATTCAGATGAAACATGGTATGACAACGCGTTAGCTTTAGTATTAGCCTTTGAGCCGGCGAATGATGCTTAAATAACTGTTAGTTCTGAATAAGAGCAGAACTGCCGTAATCCTTCTCTTTAAATATATCGTTTTTACTTTAATATTTTAAGCGTACGCATTCCATTATGGAATTTGGCTGGTTATTAACGAATGTGCGAAGACAAAGCTAAAGGAAACAGCTAACTTCATTTGAATGCTTGATCTCACTCATTCTTGGCTTTTCACACATGCTCTGCCTTTTTAGTAATGCATACAACTAAATATACAGTTCACTTTTCCCCTTTCTTTTTCTAAAAATCCACATTTTAAATGGCAGTTGGACGAATTAGCAGTAGCCGAATAAGCCGTGTCATTGCAGTGAAAGTGAAAGTAGCTACAATCGTGGTTCAAATCCTCCTGTGTGGAAACTGGCACTGAATTAAACTGTAATCTGTTGATAATATTTCTCCTGCTGTTTAGATTATGACAAGATGTTTAAACTAAGTGAGAAGATTTTGCTGCTGTGTGTTGGAGAAGCTGGTGACACGGTGCAGTTTGCAGAGTACATCCAGAAAAATGTTCAGCTGTATAAAATGAGGAATGGTAAGAACTCCTGGGATCTACATATAGAAATTGATGGGGCATTTGCTGCATTTGGTAACTTATCTGTGCTTTTTTTTTTTTTTTCAAGGTTACGAACTCAGTCCATCTGCAGCAGCAAACTTCACAAGAAAGAACCTTTCAGAATATCTCCGGAGCAGGGTAAATATCCATCACACGCTAATTACTAAACCTGCCGTGTTAAACAGGGCGGCACGCTGACATAATGGATGTTAATGATGAGGTGCCAGGTCAGGCCTGGCCTCAGCCACCTTTAGTTGGTTTAGGTGTTCCTTGGAAGTCCCCACTTGGTGGCTTTGTTGCATTTGTGTGAATATGAGCAGGTAATATTGATCTACAAATCTTCATACAACTGGCCACTTCCTGCAGTGGTCACATTAGGAACCCCAGCGAGGGACATGAGATTTTCCTGTCCTCCTTTTTACTTTAGTCTGATATTCTTGTGGTTATTGCCAGTTTAGTCGGTCTGTAGTCTGCTTCCAAATCTTTCCAGACAGTCCACTGTGCCATTTAGGCTTTAGACGAGCAGGATTTTTGGGGCCGACCAGTGGGTTCAACTAAAGCGAGTACGGATCACAGTCCGATCTCAAGCAGAGGTTGTGATGTGTCTATTTAAATGCACCAGAAGGTTCAAAGCGACAATAACGCCATTGATCAGACCAGTAAATTAGGACGTTACTGCCGATTGTACAAATATAAAATTTGAAATATCGGCTGGAGACGGGCACAGTGAGTCGGTCCAGTGGCACCAGTGGTGTGTAACCTGTATTTACATCCACAAAGGCAATTTTTTAACTGCAGACTTTAACCATGACCCTCTCCTCCATGCTTATCCTCACCCCTGATTCTGCAAACATTTACCTCATTTTCTGGGCTTTTGTAAACACTGTTGCACTTTCTGTAGATTTGATAGATTAGAGATTAGAGCCACCAAATTCTAATGGAACGTATAACATCACATTCCTCCATCACGTGCTCACTCCAGACCCGATGAGGCCGATCAGAGGCGCGGTTCAATGATAGTTGTTTGTGGAAGTGAGCGTGGGGGTAAAAGAAAGCGGATATGTGTGAAGTTTCATAGCGTGTAGAGCAGAGATCTTCATAGAAGAGAGATATACAAACCTGTAGTTATACTATGAACTTTTGTAACCCAAATAAAGATGGATGATGGGAGGCAGGAAACCGATTTACGACGGATCATTTTAATACAGAACACACACCCACGCAACTTAATTAATTTAGCATTTACACTTCCTTCTCCTTCTGTCAGGTAAGACTGTGTTATGTTGTAAATTGTTCTGAAAATTCTAAATGTTAGTCATCCTGCCAAGAGGCTCCATCTGGTATTTTCTCCTGTCTACTCCTCCTCTTCTGGTTCTAAAACGTTGATTTTTAGAAGTATTTTGAGACTGAGATTTTTATTTTTTTAATTAAACATGCAGCTAATTTATCTCGCATACCATTTTGAATTAACCATGTTATTTATAAAGTAATGACTGAACCGATAAACCTAAAAACGTTTTGATTTCTCTTAACTTAATTACATTTCTCAGTTCACATTTGCAATTTAATTTTGCTGTAGGGAATAAGTGATAGACTCACATTAATTCCAAGACTCGCTCAGTTTATGTGCTGGGGTGATCATCATATGTAAACCCACAGCATAAGAAATGTGTTTAAATGTTCTGCATGAGCACTTTATTGCATCTAAACTAGGAAATTAAAACACTTAAACAGAGTGGAGGCCTTGGTTATGTGACTGTACAGTGGTGTCGCTCTGAAGTGTCGTCAGCTGGACACAGGAGCGAGGGTGAAGTCAGCCCAGGTTGTGGCTGAGGCTGGATGAGCCATCATCATCATCATCATCATCACAGGGGCTCTGCTACAACACCTGGGAGAACAGGTGTGCTGTTCAGCTCAGACCAGTAAATACGTCCTGTTGGACGTCACCACAGTCAGGATGAGGAGGCCAGATGCTGCAGACGCTGCTCTTTGTTTTCTAGATGGCTCGGACCCCGGATTGTGTCTTTATCGTGTTATTTTAGATGTTAGCCACAGCTCTCAGGTCTCTTCTGATTCTCATAAATGCACATTTGGTTTTCTTACACTAATTTGCTGCGAGAGCTGCAGTTGCTGCCTGTCACAATAGCAGAACAGTGGAAATAATGACCAAAAACAATTAGTGTGGCAGGGCTGGGAATGTGGGACACATGGAACGGGGGAGGAGGAGGAGCGGGGGTCCCAGGGGTAGACAACAAGGCCCAGTAGACACCCCAGTGTAAGAACGAGTAGGAGTCAACATATACACACGGGGACCTATAGGATCAAGATGGTTTCATTCTGTCAAGGTTGTGCGTGTTGTGGGTAACATTTATATTCCGCGTATGGTTGTTTTTGTGCCTCACGGTGATGAATTTGGTTTTCTGAGCGCTGGATTTACTAATGCTACATTCTCAGGAGTGTTTGAAACTGAAGCTGTAGCAGTTTCTCCTCTACAACCCACACCTTCCTGAAGCTATGCTCTTCATGCTCCTCCAGAGTACACCGGCATTGCAAATTATGTTGTATAAACACATTTTTAGAGGGCTTTTTGCTCGCCCTGCAGAATTCTTTGAGTGTGCTAATACATAATCTGCATTTTCCATTGGATTGAATACATAGAAAATCATAAACTGTATTCTTGAATTAAGTTACACCTAATTAATTAAATAGATGCCTCTGATTTGCCATATAATAATAGTAATAATATACATTTAATGAAGTTAAAGCTGTGCTTTCAGTCCAGTTCATCCTGCAGAGCATTTGTATTTATCCCCAGTTTAGCATTAGATTAAACTGCCATTAAAATAGTGATCTCAACCTCCATGAGAGGAAATTAATTTCCTATTTCATAAACATTAGTTATATTAACCTGTTCTGGCCCAAACTAAATTTAAAAAGTCAACAATTGTTCAGGAAATGTTTTTTTCTGCTTTTAACCTTTATACCCATATTCAAATGGTGGTTAATGAAAAATTGACACAGTGTTTCTGGTTAAATGTGAGAAGATGGAGATTTATTAACAACCAAAATGTTCCTGCACTCCGAGGCAAAACTCTGATTTTAGCACAGGTTTAACACAGTGGGATTTATTCTAAATAATAGAATTAAAATATTGTGGATTAAAGTTTATCCCTGACGGAAAGGAAAGATAACATCCGCTTTTTGGAAATCGGACATTTTCTTCTTTTCTGACATCCTTAAATTACGTTCTGATCCTCCCTATACGCCCCAGTGTGAGCTCACCGGCAGATCCTGCCCCTGGGTTGAAAAAACATAGGCAGATAAATTAATCAGTGCTATATTGTTCATTCTCTTATTCCTGCAGGAGAAATTACAGATGAGTCCTTCAGTCTGAAAGATGTCATACCCCTGTGGCCGCAGACCTCCGGGAGGTGCAGTTAACTAAAGTCAGTAGAGCATGTCGGCGCAAATGAAAGCAACCCGGTTCACGTAGACGCGTGCGTTTCACCCGCCCGCTGTCCAAAACAACTGCGCTAACCTCTGGAGTACTGCGTTCACTCGAGCTTTGGAGAGGAGACAGAAAAAATACATCCACCATCACCTGAGGCCTGCAGCTCCGCGGCTCTGCTGCGCCGCCGCATGCACATCAGTAACGATGATACACCACAAAGCAAAACGGCGGCAAAGTTTTAGGGGCACAACGAGTCCGTATCGACTTTCCGGTCCAAACTTTGGTCATATTTGCATAAAACATTCATAAATACAGACAGAGTTTATACTAGAAATACACACACACAAGGGCGGTTTAGAGGGAGGGGGCTCAGCTGCACCCATGCTGGGTCAGAATTATTTTAAACACATGTGGCTCATCATTAATAGGCAGGTGTGCGTGTGTGTGTGTGGGATTAAACAGTTAGCCTCTGCACCACGCTCGTGTTGGTTCCTATGGTGTGTTTTTTTTTTAGCACAGACACAAATAATTACTGTTGCACAGACGTGGCTGCTCCTGCACAGATGAACAATTAATACAGCAGGCTGGGGAGAAATGCCAATAAAAGAACACGCCCCAGGGCAGGGTGCAAGATGGCGGTGTGTGTGCTGGAACGTGCACGGGTTTGGGGACAAATGGAGATGATGGGATGTTTGGGTTTGTGTCTCAACTAAAAGGGCTCTGAGAAATGAAGATTAGTGGTTTTTTAAGCATTTTTCCCCTCCTTCATTTCTCACATCGCTCCTTTGCCAGCTGTTTTCTATGTGTTGAAGGATGGAGACAGAAAACTGGGGAGGGGGGGGGCACACATATGTGTTGTTTGCATGTGAGGCGGGGTGTGAGTTCATCTGGCGGGGCTAACAAGGTTCCTCGTCCCTTCCGAGGTGACGTGGGAAGACGAGCTTATTTTCATGCCAAGTCCGTATTATTGTTACATAGTAACCAGGTGGGTGTGGGTGCTGCCACTGGGGTGTTCACAGACTCACAGAGGAGTTAAAGCGCACACATAAACACAGATTCACGCCCAGAGTGCACACTCGCAAACTGTCATTAACACGCAGACTAACGTCGACTCCGCGGGGAGCGATCGGCGTTCCCCTCCTGGCAAATGTAGCACTAATTCACAAGCTGCAGAAATAAGCATGTCGGCTGTGAGAGGACTGGAAAGGAGAGGACAGGGGGGTCCACCTCGGCTGGACGCCCCCCCCCCAACTACACGCAGGGCGTTTGATGTTGCGGGGGAATGAAGAACGCCGTTCTGCCGCCACGGGTTTTTATGTGACTCAATACGGCGAGGACAGAAAATGAGTGTGTGGAGGAAGAGAAGGGAGAAAGAGGCTGGGAGGTAAAATATGTCTGTAAGAGAGAAGAGAGGGTAAAAGAAATGACTTCAGAAGTTTTTAATGAGCCCTGGCATCACTCCAGGGTGCGGGGTCGGGGGAGGAGGGGGGTGGAAGGGATGGGGAGGTACGGCGTGATTAAGGGAGCAACATGGGTGCCGAGCCTGAGCAGATGTCACACTGCCACTGACACCCTAACCCCCCACCACCACCACCACCACCACCCTTGTGTGTCCTATAACATTTTGTCTTGTCTCTCCTGTCCCCCCCCCCCACAGATGTAGCCATAGATTTCACCTTTAATTGGAAAGAAGCTGTAAATATTTAGATGCAGAAATAGTTTCTTGTTATTAAAGAGGAAGCAGGAGCCTGTTGTGGCTGCCTGGACAGAGACGGGTGGTCCTGAGGACACGGGTGGTCCTGAGGACACGGGTGGTCCTGAGGACACGTCCAGTGATGACAGGACGTCTTCAGTCTGGCCGTTTCCTACCTGATGGTAGCTGTGTTTATGATTTCATTTTAGACTCCGTATCACGTGAACCTGCTGTTGGCGGGCTACGACGACGCGGACGGGCCGGGTCTCTATTACATGGACTACCTGGCTTCCCTGGCCAAAGCGCCCTTCGCCGCCCACGGTTACGGAGCGTACCTCACACTGTCCATCCTGGACCGGCACTACAAACCAGGTCAGCTCCTGAACGGTGGGCGTAATCGCTCTCCTCTTATCTGCACCCGCTCACCTGAAATGTGTGTTGCAGACCTGACCAGAGAAGAAGCTGTGGCTCTCCTGAAGATGTGCGTCGAGGAAGTGAGTTCACTTTGTTTCTTTGACCTGTCTGATGCCGCAGCTGTTGACCCGAAATCATCGGCGCAGGATTTTTCTGATTCTGAGGAGTCTGTTTGTCTCCATCCAGCTGAGCAAGCGCTTCATCCTGAACCTCCCCTCCTTCAGTGTCCGTTTGATTGACAAGGAGGGTATTCAGGACCTGGAGAAGATCACCCCCAGCACCAAGTGACCGCTGACTGCTGAACCACCGAGCTCGCTCTCCTTTTTGTACTGTTGACCTCTTCGCTCTTTCTGTTCCAATAAAAAGTGACACACAGTTGAGATACCAGCTCTTTGTCCCTGTGGTGCTTTCTGCCTCCCTCCACTCTGCTCATCTGCACATAGACAGAGAACAGCCTTCTGGCTGTGTACTTTTGCACTTGTACGCTCTGAGTCTGCACGTGGGTAATGTACATTTGCTCGCCATTGTGCATGTGGCCCGAAATATCTGTCCAGTAAACCTGTGACGCATAATCCTGCTGTCTGAATCTCTTACTGTGGATTTGTAGATGTGATTAGGAACAAACTAAACTTGCGTCAGAACTGTAAAAGTTGGCTGACGGAGCTGCAAACACAAAACCAGGCACGCTGCCGGAAAGTATTTATTTTTAATAGTTAGCTGGTTCTGCCCCACCACCGACGTGCAACAGCCAGAAACAACAGTAGCCGCGACCGATTGATTTGTGTGTGTGTGTGTAAAAATCCAGATTTGACATTTAAGGCAGGTGTCCTGATCTCAGGCCAGAATCTGCATCAAACCTCTCACTGTGTCGGCCAGTCGTACACATGGCAGGTCGACAACACCTGGATTGAGAACTTTTAACACTTTCTCCTCACTTTCCTGCTCTAAATTCTGGGGAAACCGGTGAGAAAGAAACAGTTTCAAGAGTGCTTCACCCATAAATCTCTGCTGGGTTAAATAGATTTAAACTGTGCTGAGGGAGCGTAAATGGACTCAGTCAAAGCTGTAAACGTGAACACCCAGCCAAGCTGCTAACATCTCAGCTAATTGTGTGTGGGGGTGGGTGTGTGTGTGTGTGTGTGTTTGTGGGTGTGTGGTGGTGGGGGGCTCCGTCATCGTCTCCCCTCCTTCACAGACAGGTGATTAATAAACATTAAACAATCCCTCTTCTCCCAAACACACCGGAATCTGACAGGAAGAGAAGCATATGTTTGCCTGGAGGCGCGGGGAGAGATGGAGAGAGCGGCCCTGCTGGGTGTCAGATAGAGGCGGGGGGAGGGGGGGTGGAGGAGGGGTGTAGGTAAGGTTGCAAGAGATGGAGATGAAGGGATGAGAGGGGAGAAGATGCACGAGGGTAATGAGATGGGAGGAGACAGAGACATACGGCAGGTGTGTGTGTGTGCGTGTGTGTGTGTGTGTCCCTGGACAACAGTAACTGAGTTGAGTATCTAATCCAGGTTAAATATAAGTGTGTATCAGTGGAGGTGAGAGGTGTTCTGTGGGAGAACAGATGGAGGAGTGGAGCCCTGGAACAGTTCTCCGGTTCTCCCTGGAACCCTGTTCACACTGCTGCTGTCTCCTTGGATCTGTGTGGACAGAGGATTGATGTCTGTGAAAGGACCCTGAGGAACTCCTCTGTAGGTCTGCGTCACAGAAGTGCACCTCACGGGCCTGGTGTCAGAGTTGTGGAAATCCCAGTAGTGATGAATCTGACCTTTTATGTATCTACATGTGTAGTAACATTCCTTCTGAAGGGATGTTGGCAGCCTGGTGAGGGCTAATATAATGCTAATGCTGCTAATATTTGCTCATAAACTGCAGTTTGAAAGCTAAATGATGCTCCACAGACAGGAAAAATCTGGACTAAACTCCATGTTTGCATCCTGACTCTGAACCTATAGTGCAAAAGAAGCTGTGAGCCATAGTTTCTGCCTATTCCATCCCTGTTTCTTGGCATTTAATTCAAGAAGATAAGGAGATCTATGGATCAAGTGAGCTCCATATGTTTAAATGATCACCTGTTGCTATCTCATATGATGCAGGTGTTTTACTGTTGTTCCACTGACTAACAACTGCAAATAACCAACAGAACTAATCCAGATTGAGGGTTTATTCTTCCTGCTGGAGTTCCTGAAGTTTTCTTGGTCCGCGTGGGTCTAAAAAGGAAGTTGGAGCGAGCGATGGATGAACAAACAGCTGAAGGCGCCATTTTCTTTTTATTGTTCTGATACTCCGGATCAAAACGGAACTCAGCTGATCAGCTCTCAGTTTTTTAATAATATATTACATTTATGACATAATACAATAATAACATTAATAATAATAATAAACCCACAGAAAGTACAAAATGATTTAAGTTTTTTTTTTTTAAGTTACCAACAAGAAGTACTTTAAAATGAAAGAAACTGATTCTCCTTTAGCTGCCTTCTACTCCTCCTGACCCACCACTGCCAGAGAACTCAATTTCCCATGACCACCTAAAAATCACACCAATTAGACTGGTTTAAAGTCCTCAAAGGTCCGAAGGAGCAAAGAGCGGGTCGTTGTCTTGGATATGGCTTTCCAACACTTTCCAGATGACTTCAGTCCAAAGTGTGTGTGTGTGTGTGTGTGTGTGTGTGTGTGTGTGTGTGTGTGTGTGTGTGTGTGTGTGTGTGTGTGTGTGTGTGTGTGTGAGAAGAAACTCATCATGAAGAGATGTTTTGTCCATGCCATCATGACCCAACGCTGCTTAGAAGAGGTCCACGTGTCACTTTTAGTGAAGTGTGTGTAGACGAACGTTACAGTACAGATATTATTAAGCCCCGCCCCCTCCACAACAGGAAGGACCGCAGGGCTCTCTGGGAGGTAAAGTTCTCTTTTTTTTTATCCTGAGGGCAAAAGTTGAGGGGCAGGAGTCTGTCTTTCCCACTCTTTTTCTCTCTTGCCTCCCATCCTTCCGTCCATCCATCCATCCTTGTTCTCCCCTCTTTATTTGCGGTGCTTCAGGTCCTTGTCATGGTGGCTCTTGCCTCCTCCTTC